>NW_027397076.1:34716809-34864789 GCF_003265705.2 Callorhinus ursinus
TTTCTTTCTTTCTTTCAACTCTTACTATAGTCGCAGAGGAAGGAGAAAGCCTCTATTTTGAATGAACCAACAGTAGACATACTTATTATACTTCTTTAAGTTGAAGAACTTGCGTAGATCTATGTAGTTCCTTGTGGACACAAAAATTACAAAGAGGAAAAAGAGAGGGAGGGAGGATCCAAACTGGGTTCCTCAGACTATTTTCATGAGATACTGGTAAGTACTCTGTGAAAAAAAGGATCCCACTGTAAATTAAGCATAGGGAATGTTGAGTTAAACCAAGTAAATGAAGATTCATTATTGCAACATTTGCTGGAATTTTTAATATGCTAATACATGTGTCTCAAAGTGCCTTAGTTGATTTTAAGGCTTAATGCCTCACAAAACCATGAACTACATTTAAGAAAATACTTGCACGGCTTGAATTTTGGGATTCCTGTAGACAGAGATTGAGGATTCTCTACCATCAACTTTGTTATAAGGAACTGACATGGGATGTGAACTGGATATCACTGTTGTTTTGAAAAGGACCAAATAAGAACTATTTCTCTTACCACTTAAGTCTAAGGTTTACCAATATATATTAAACAAGGACCGGCTGACATTTAATATCACAACAATACTATGGTTATAGCTGAATATTTTTATAGATCCATTACAACAATGTTCCACATTGCAAGTTAAAATCACTTTTAAAAAAAACCATGGCATTAACTGGGTGTCACAACCAGCCCTACCACTACCACCACCACTACCACTCCTATCCACTCTTAGTCAAAGAACAAGAAAAGAGAGAGAGAGATAAAAAGGAGAGCTGTTGGAGAAAGCAGTATTTATGGACAAGCTGTTCCCAATATGTAGTTGGCATGAAGAGTGCTTGAAGAGAGAGAGTCACTTCTAAAGATTGGATTTCTAAAACAGGGGGAGATACATACCTTTTCTCTGTTGGACATTTGCTTAGCCACAGGACTTGCTCATCTCCTAGAGTGCAGGAGGAGAAAAAGGATTTGAACAATGATAGACTGAGAGGCAACCAGGACAGCAGGGAAGTAGCCCTATGCCCATCATTTAATGTGGCAAGAATAATAAAGTTACCTATGTGTGGTGCGAATCCCGGGAAAGGCTTGAGCCATTCTGTCAGTATGAGGGCTGACTACAGCAAGAGGGAACCATTGCAACAAGAAGAATGAAAGCGGTCCAGTAAGCTGGAACACAACTTTTGGACACTGTCACATAGAAGTTATCAATATCCAGTTAATGAAGATTGCGTTCTTACCCAGTCAAGTAAGGAAACATTTGCCCTTTTCTCTTTCAAGTAAGGAAGACTTTGCCCTTTCCTTTGTCCCTTCTCTTTGCCATAAACAAGGGCACTATATCTAGAAGAGGGAGGAAAAACAGGTGTCTGAGATCCAGATACTCCCCCACTCCCTCCAAAGTCACTAGACCTTTACCTGTATTGGGGTTGGTGGGTAGGTAGAAGAAGGGGAGATGAGTTTCGAATTGAGCTAGAGGCTGAAGCTTTCAAGTTAACAAGACTGATTCTTTAATTTTAGGTTGTTATGTTTTAATTAAGTGGCTGAAAATCATAGAATATATATGTATGGTATCATTAGAGGAGCCACCTTCTGAAAAAAAGGAAGTTCTACCTGGTATTGTTGGGGATAGTTATTGAAAATAATAAGGACATTTCTTATTTATTCTCTCAAGAGTTTGAAACATTTTAAGTATTTGAAGACAAATACTTAAAAACATTTATGCTTGGGGCACCTGGGTGGCTCAGTCAGTTGGGCATCTGCCTTCAGCTCAGGTCATGATCCTAGGATGGAGTTCTGCCTCCTCGGGCTCCCTGCTCAGTAGGGAGTCTGCTTCTCCCTCTCCCCCTCCCCCTGCTCCTGTTCTCTCAAATAAAAAAAATAAAATCTTTAAAAAAATTTATGCTTAAATTTTATAAAAAGTGTGACTTCTCTAATTGTTCATCACTCTTTTATGAACATTCTTACAAATATTTTAGAGGTGTATCCACAACTGACAGTTTGGGTGAAGATTCTGGGGTTCAGACAATAAAGTAAGCAACATCCTTTACAGAATGTAGTTTTTTAAAGTCCTGCTCCTTTTTACATTTGCCATCCATTACAAAGACAGGCAGCTATGTCATTTAATCCTGCTATTGTCACCCAGCCCAGATTTAAAACCAAAAAGTAGGATTAAAGAGCAAAGGGATCTAAAGTATCTCTTTACTTTTTACACTGGCCTTGTTTAAGTTTTTAAGTTAAATGAAATTTCACAGAATTTTAGATCAATGTGTTTACTTCAAATTCAAAAAAATTAATAGTTTCACCCAGAAAAGAGCAAAGAGTAAATCTAAAACTTTTATTTAATATGATTTAAGATTTAGGGGTGCCTGGGTGACTCAGTTAGTTAGGCATCTGCCTTCAGCTCAGGTCATGATCCTGGGGTCTTGGGATCAAGCCCCACATCAGGCTTCCTGCTCAGCAGGGAGTCTGCTTCTGCCTCTCCCCCTGCTCCTGCTCTCTCTCTCTCTCTCAAATAAATAAATAAAATCTTTAATATGATTTAAGATTTAATCTTCCAGATCAGTAGTGAATTTCACTGATATTTGATGGAATAATATCTAGCATATACCTGTTCAAATCTTTTAACTATCTCACTCAATATGGTATGGAGCATGAAGAATTATTCTTTGTTTATTAGTGAGAGAATAATACAATACAAATGATTGCTTAGCAACTTCAGATCTGGGGACAAACAATTGGATCATTCTCATATGAAGAACAACATGAGGGCATGCAAATTCCCAGTGCATTCATGCTGACAAATATTTACTATGTCCCAGGCACTGATCCAAATGCAGGGAAATAGAGCAGTAAGGAAGGCAGATAAGTTCCCTGTTTTCCTGGAGGAGATAGACAATAAACAAACATTTATCATAATATTATGCAATGATAAGAATCGTGGAGGAAATGAAGGAAGATAAGGGCTAGAGAGTGACAACGGGATAGGGTACTCTTTTCCATAAGGTGGTCAGTGAAGACTTCCCTAAGGAAGTCAAATGTTAATTTGAGCAAGTGATCTGCAGCAAATGAGGTTGCACAAGTTCATTTGATAGACACGTGATTTTGGTGTCAGCTATGTTAGCTATGAATTTAATATTGCTTAAAGAGTCCCTATATAGACAGGTAGGGAGACAGGTAGATAGGTAAGTAGATAGATAGAGATAGATGATAGATGATAGATAGATAGATAGATAGATAGATAGATAGATAGATAGATAGATAGATAGATATAGATAGATAGATGATAGATAGATAGATGGATAGATGATAGATAGATAGATAGAGATAGATGTATCTATAGATTCAAAATCAACAGTCCCATCCAAGAAACACAGTTAACTTCTCTTTACAAAAAGTAGCGTATTGCTATGTATAGTTATATCTTCATAGAAGCTGATTTTTTGTTACTTCTGGTCTCATTCCTTTCATTCCATTTTAATTAAACAGATCTTTATTGAGTGATTGCTATGTTTCAGGCTTTATTATAGGCTCTTGCCCCATGCCAGTAAGTAAAACAGATGAAGATCCCTGACTATGTGGAGATTACATTCTAGCAGGAAAAGATAGATGATAAATAATAAACATAATAAGTTATATACTGTGTCAGGAAATAATTTATGCTATATAAGAAAAAGTAGACCAGAGAAAGGGAGATATAAATATGAGGAGGAAGATAGGTTTCACTAGTAAATAGGCTAATCAGGATGAGTCTCAATGAAATTAGACCAGAGCAAACACCTGAAGAGGTGAGGGAGATAGCCAAGTGCCTATCTAAGGGAACAGCTCTCATTGACACATACCTACAAATACTCACATATACTTGTGCTTTTGCAGTCAAGGAAGTTACTATTTTTTTTTTCAAAACTCATTATTTCTTTTCTGCTCCATGCCCCACATGGAGCCTGATGTGGGGCTTGATCTCAAGACCCTGAGATCATGACCTGAGCTGAAATCAAGAGTCAGATGCTTAACCAACTGAGCCACCCAGGAGCTCCTCAAGATTCATTATTATTTTAGCTTATAAAAGATAGAGTGGATATGATATACCTTCACTATATATAACTACTTGAAGGTGTAAATCTGTTATGTTTTATCTACTTAAATGATAGCCATGATAGATAGATACAGTTTTTATCATCTGAGATTATGAAGCACTACCATTTTATTTTTTTTGAAGAATCACCATTTTAAAAGGCACTAAAAATTGGCATGATTAGAAATGTATATATTTTTATATACTGGCATGTGTCACACAGAAAATATACTATATCTTTTCTTTCTTGTTCATAGGTGCTGGTGTTAAAAGTTATGTTAGAAATCCAAAATAAGATAAATTGGAAAACATGAGAGATGACTGACTTCACGCTATAAATTGAATGCAGGCTTAACAACCATTTGTTAGTATGAGTAGTTAGAAAAATAGAATTTTATGAGTTCATTCAATAAAATTAAAATAATTTAGATTCTTTCATCTTATTTTTGCTTCATTCCATCTGTTTTCCAGTTATCACTAACTTTATTATAAATTTGTTTAAAGTCAGCCCTCATCAATTTATATGCAATGTCTGTTATTCTGCAAAGTAAAATCTTCTAATCTTTATGTTCCTAAGACATGACTAAATTTAGTTACTAAAAAGTAACTAGACAATTACAACTAGTCATAAAGATATAGTAACAATATTTCTCTTCCATTTTCAAACTGCTTTCTGTTTTAATTTTTTAAGGACAAAATTATATTTCAATCCATTGGTTTGTACTTTTGAATCAGTATTAACAGGCAACTTTTTGTAACTTTAATTTTTTTTTTAAGTAGGCTCCACACCCAATTTGGGGTTTGAACTCACAGTCCTGAGATTAAGAATCGCATGCTCAACTGACTGAGCCAGCCAAGTGCCCCAACTTTTTGTAACTTTAGATACCATATCTTTCACTGAAAGGTCACAAATGTTTCATAAACTTAAACATTTTATATACTTCTTTTATTAATGTGAAAATAGCATATTTGATTTTCTAAAAAAATTTTAACTAATTTTTTTTCATAAAACTCTTCCTTTCAATCCCAGTCTACAGTGTTTCCCTTCCTATTCTGAATTTATTTTCTTGGCACTTATTTAACACTTAGTAGGTGCTGTCTCCTGTCTGTTTTAGCTCCCAAAAACAGACTATACATTTTCCAAGGACAAAGATCCAGTTCTCATTTGTCAACATAATGATTTTTCATAAAGTAACTGTTTCACTAGCACTTTTTGTTTGATTGATACATGTATAACTTGTATATCTCAATATTATACTATTGAGATATTGTGATTTTTAATAATATGTATTTGGTTTCTATCCCCATTCCTGGCAGAATTCCTAAAACCCTTAGGCATTTTCTAAGTGATAAGAAAGATAAAGATGTCTTGTTAATCATAAGAATCCCCTGTAAACCACACCTAAGACTATGTTTATGAGGTGACTTTTGGAAAGCCCCTAAGGATAGGGGCTGGCTGCCAGGGGAACCTTGAATAGAACTTTCAGCACCACCCCCCCAACCCCCAACTCCCCCCAACCTCCAGGGAGAGGGGAGGGGTTGGAGCTTGGCTCAATTACCAATGACCAATTATTTAATCAATCCTGTCTACTGTAATGAAGCCTCCACAAAAACTCAAAAGGATGAGGTTCAGAGGGCTTTCATGTTGGTAAACATATGGAAGTGCTGGGAAGGTGGCGCATGCCCCTCCCCCCATACCTTGTTTTTTGCGTCTCTAACATCTGGCTGTTCCTGAGTTGTATATCCTTTTATAATAAACTGGTGATCTCTTAAACTGTTTTCCTGAGTTCTGTGAGCCACTCTAGCAAATTAATTGAACCCAAGTAAGGGATCATGGGAACCTCAATTTATAGTGAGTTGTTCAAAGCATAGGTAACAACCTGGACTTGGGATTGGCATATGAAGTGGGGGCATGTTTGTGGGACTGAGCCTTTAAACTATGGAATCTGATGCTGTCTCCGGGTCGATATTGTCAGAATTAAATTGAATTGTAGGACACCTGTTGCTGTCCACAGAGAATTGGAGAATTGCTTAGTGTGGGGGAGAAAACCCACACATTTGGTGACTAGAAGTGTCAGAAGTGAAGTGTGAATGTTGTGTGTCTGTGTGTGTGTGTATGTATATATATACGTACATACTATAGTGTACAAAGTTTGAAAAGTGTTTATATAGTATGCCTCCCTTAGCTAGGAAAGGAGAAAAGTCAAGCTTTCCACCATTTTTCCTTCCTCTGTGGCATCTGGGATTCTATTACCTGAAAAAAAATGTGTAGCCAAACTGATAATCATCAGCTTTTAGATATAAAAAGTTGGTCATGAAGAGAATTAAGTTTAGCCCCAAAATGTTTTTTTTTTTACATTGACTCCAAAATATTTCTACTTTTTTTTTTTTTTAAGTAATTTCTAAGCCCAACATGGGGCTCAAACTCATGATCCTGAGATTAAGAATCTCATGCTCTATGAACTAAGCAAGCCAGGCACCTGGTTTTTGCTTTTATATCAACAGTCTAAAGATTCAAAAGATAAGCAGATGAAAGGGCAGCATTCTAATTTTTCCCCCCTAATCTGCATAAATGTTAAACATAGCAGTAGAAACATTATGGCTATTAAAATAGGAGCATTGTATTTTAAAAGCAGCCATGAGAACTCTGCTGTCTGATAGACTTAATCTTTGAGTAACAAAGATAACACATCCCCTGGTTTTACCCAACTACATATGCCCTCAGCTACTGATGCTAAACTAGATCATATGTCAGAATCAGTTGTGTCTAAGGTGTCCTTAGGAAAACAAGTTAATATTTGACTCCTACCCCTTAATCACTTTAGGTCCTCGTCATTGATAAGTACTTTCTTTCCCACAGGAGCACTCCAATTCTATGGGAGATTGGGGATGGGAGAAGATAAACCCCAATCTTGGAGAAATCGGGTACTACACAAGTTATCAAGGCCTAGGGCCCCAACAACTTTAACTATAAATATTATAGAAAGTTGAAGAAGGATTATTAACCAATTAACCTGATGCAGAATAATGTGACCTATAGACACTGTGCTCCTTCAGTTTTTCCTGACCAAGGGCAACATTGACCCATTAACTTTGGGCAGAACTGGAGGTTCATGTGAAATTTTAAGTTTAGAACTGTAGGTAGTGGAGACAGATTGAGCAGTTCATACTGACTTCCAGCTTCCCAGAATTTTTTGCTGCCATATTTCTCCTCACTCTTTCTTCGACCTACACACATTCTCCATGGAAATTTATTTGGTCTATATATGATCTCAAAGCCAAACAATCCTTACTTTAAAAAGAGTATCAGGTAGTTAATTAGTCTGATTATACAACCAAGCACAGAGGCCTACACTTCTGCACAGGTTGCATGCCCATGAAACTGGCCCTCTGTAAAAGTGCAGGATGTATAATGAAAATTCTAGAAGTCTACTGCAACAAACACAACTTCTAATCTTGTCTTCTGCAAGAATTCTTATGCTTATTAAGGTTTTATTTGGAAAGTTATTTGATGATATAACTGTAAGTTGTCATAAGCATATTTTCCCATAGTCCAAATTAAAATGTATAGATATGTTAAAAATTCAGAAATCAGTATTAGTTAAATTATAATTTTTGTTATTTCCCTAAACAACAGATATAAATTCAGACTTTCTAAGAAGAAGTTTTTTTCAGATTGAATAAGAGGATGAAATTTTAATAAGTGGCCCTAGATCTTATTTTCTATAAGTTAATGGTATCAGCTATGAATTATCATAGTTTCAGTAGAATATTCTTTTGACCTCATTAATAAAAAGTTATGCTTTAGCAAAGGAACCCTAATGTTATGCCAAATAACTGCTTCATTGGCCTGATTATTAATAATCACTAAAATAACTAGGGGGAAGAAAACCACACACATTTCACATTTGTCAGACAAGCTTATGACTGTAGAACCTAAAAAGTATAGCAGGTAAATCTCAATGTGCTTAATCAAGCTTTTGTAGTTTACATATTCTTATAATGTGGAAACTGAAATTTGACCAAGAACCTTTCAACTTAATCTATCACAACAGATTTAATAGCCCTTCTCTCCTTAAAAACTTTACAACAGTTAAGAAAGCCAAACTAACTTGATTTTTTTTAGACTTCTGGTTTGGATTTTAGGTTGGCCACCTGATTAGTGGATGAAATTGATAAACAGATAAATTCTCATTGTGACAGTTCTTAGTAAAAATAATAATAATAATAATGGCTATGTAAATACAGACCTTAAGTTTCAACTCTCCTAAATTGCTCTGTTTAATTTTACAACTTATTCTTGGCCTTAAGAAACTGGATCATTGAATGAAAGGTCTTCTCATGTTACCCTCTCTCTAGCAATCTACTATGTGCCAGGTGGAGATACCTTAGTTAGCAAAACTCAGGAAGCAAAGCTGCTTTATGGAATCAACTCTAGAGAGAGTGAGGCAGGCAATAGACAATAATACATAAGCAAAATTTTGTTAGATGTGGTTAAGTACTAGGAAGAAAGAGAAAGCAGAGAAGAAATAAAGGGAGCTCAGGGTAGGGGTGTGTGTGTAGGGGGGGGTTGCAATAATAAATAGGATAAAAAGAAGTCCTCTCTGAAAAGCTGACTAAATGAAAACCTGGAGAAAGAAAGAATATGAGTCATTAATGATCTGGGGGAAGAGCATTCCAGGCAATAGAAAACTGTAAATGCCAAGTCCTAGGGTATTCAAGGTCCAGCAAGAAGACCTGTAAGACTGGAAAGGAATGAGCAAGTGGTAGTGCAGTAGGAGACAAGCTAAGGGAGGTCATGAAGTGAGAGAGTCTTGTGGAGAAAGGTGCAGGTTTCAATGACATAGTCTTTATAAGTTATTTTGGTAATTTTGCTTTTACTCTGAGATAACAAGCCATTGAAAAATTTGGAGCAGAGCGGGGACATGATTTATTTTGTTAAGGTCTGACTGAGCAGGGCAAGAAGCAGAAGTAGGGAGGCCAGTCAGGATGCTATAGCAATAGTCCAGGTTAACAGAGATAATGACTTGGACCAGAGAAATAATAGAGAAGGTGATGAGAAATAGATTCTGAATATAGAATAAAGAGCTCCCAAATCTATTTAGTTTATCATTGATTGAAACATTAATTTGTATAATCATTTGTGTTATATATTTTCATGGTAAAGGATGATGATCATTTCCCATTTAAATATTTTCTACCACATAATATTAGTGGCTGCAGAGTGTAGTTTGGATATAGCATAATTTAGCCATTGTATAGCTAGAACAATTTATTTAATCAGTCTTCTGTTGTTGATCATTTAAGTATTTTCCAGTTTTTCTCTATTGTAAATACCATTAAAGTGAACATCCTCATTGTTATATCTTTGCAAATATAATTACTGCATAATTTAGAGACCTCTGCCTGTTGATTTTAGGAATTACTCCGCTAAATTTGAACTAGAAAGGAGAAACTAGAAGAGCCAAACTATTTATAAGCCAACAACTTAGGTTGATTTTTTTTTTTTTTTAAGAAATCTCTACACCCAGCATGGGGTTCAAACTCATGACCTCAAGATCAAAAGTCATATGTTCTACTGACTGAGCCAGCCAGGCACCCCTTATGTTGGTATTTTTTCAGCTACCACCATGGAAAGAAGATTGTCTACATCAGATGTGCATTGGTAGAGCTTAAAATATTAAAAAATGTTTGAATATGAAATATTTATAAATTTCTACTCAAGGTTGAATGAACATTCTGTATTTCCGAATTTGTTTTCTATTTCTGATAGACTTAGTTGTTACTAGGAACAGATGACCAATTACAAGAATTGTCACCATTTTAACATTCTACATGAACTGTAGCCAGGCTGGATTTTTGGCACCTGAGCATTCACATCCATCTGTTTATAGGGCATTATGCCCACTCATGATATTTATGCCAGTTTCAAAAAGTCCTGTGTAAATCAAGATAGACAATGTATATTCTTTGAGCTATAAATATTCCATTATTTAATCTCTTTGAATTATGTTTTTAGAAAGACCTTTAACCACTTACTGATTTAAGATAACTTTCAATTAGGCATATATAGAAAGAAAAATATAAGAAAATTTTAACTTTATTAAGTAATAAATAGAATACCAACTTTTTTCAACATGAGAAAGTTGAAATTAGAAAAAGGGTGATGACAGGGCGCCTGGGTGGCTCAGATGGTTAAGCGTCTGCCTTCGGCTCAGGTCATGATCCCAGAGTCCTGGGATCGAGTCCCACATCAGGCTCCCTGCTCTGCAGGGAACCTGCTTCTCCCTCTCCCTCTGCCTCTGCCTCTCTCTCTCTCTCTCTCTGACTCTCATGAATAAATAAATAAAACATTTAAAAAAAAAAAAAGAAAAAAAAGAAAAAGGGTGATGACAAGTCCTTTTAAAAAGTTTTGAATATACTATTTGAGGGAAAGAAACTAACATTTATTTGGTACCTGCTACATGCAAGGTGCTTTTAAACATCATTTGTTTCTATAATTTTTGTAATAATCTTATGAAGTAGGTATCATTATCCCTACTTTGCAGGTAAGAAACTAAAAGAAATGACTTACCTAGGATCACACATAGGAAATAACTAAAATAATTTCAAGCCCAGTTTAATCTGACTCCTAAATTCATGCTCTTTTAGCTATACAACACTATGTAAGGGGTTGAGATTCAAACATCAGGGTGAATTTACAAATCTGTGATGTGGATTGAAAGTGGTTATTATGAGTTAAAAAAAATCAACCAACCAAAAGATTGTTTTACTCTTAAAACTCAACTAAACATTCCAAGGTAGGTGTGAAGGTATACATTAGCTCTCATTATCAAGAAGGCAACACCAAATAGCAATTAATTATTTTTACTGTAAGAGAATATCTACTCCCTGAAACAAATAATACATTATATGTTAATTTAAAAAATGTTTTAAATGTAAATAATAATATAATAATAATAAGAGAATATCTACTTATACAAAAGAGGAAAAAACCAATCTGATGAACTGTTTGCTTCCCTATAGATCAGTGATTTTTACACTAAAAAAAAGAAAGCTATTTATTTTCCCCAAACAAAAACTACATAAAGTAAATGAGAATGGTTGAAGCAAAGGTGCAAGTGGGAGGTAGAAGCCATTTGTTCTCTGTCCAATTTCCTCTCCCAATATTGCCTCTGAAAGAATGCTTATAAATCCCAGGACACAGAATGTCATTTAAATCCCCCATGTTGTAACTGGAACACTTGGTTGATTAGCTTACCTTTTCAGTATTCAACTGATTTATTTTGGTTATCTACCTATCACAGTAAAAATATGACTTGAAAGTGGTAAGAAAGTTCCTAGGGCAATAGCTAAGAACTTTTTATTTTATACTGAATTGTCTTTCCTTATTTCTCCCAGTCAAAATCAACTAATTAATTTATTTCAAATGGTTTTGAACCTCAACTGAATGCCAGGCACTAGCTTGATTCCTACCTTCAGGAAGCTTAGGATTCTAGTTGGTAGAGGCAGATAATAAAGAGGTGAAAAAATCAAATTGTGCTATTAAGAAAATAAGTGTTTTTAATAGAGAATGGTTATTATGTATTAGGCTACTTTATTTTCATCTTATTAGTATATGTTACTTATATTAGGTTAAATGTGTTCCTCAAAAGTTCATATCCACCCAGAATCTCAGAGGGTGATTTTATTGAAAATATGTTCTTTGCAGTTATGATTAGTTAAGATGAAATCATATTGGATTAGGGTAGGTCCTAATCCAATGATTCCTGTCTTTATGAAAGAGAAATGGAGACACAGATAAACAGGGGAGAAAAACGTATAAAAGAGATAGATTAGAGCGCAGATCTGTAAGTCAAAGAACATAAAAAATTGCAAGCAACCACTAGAAGCTAGAAGAAGCAAGGAAAGATTCTTCCCTAGAGCCCTGGGAGAGAGCAAGGGCTTTGATTTCAGATTTCTAACTCCAGAACTGTGAGAGTAAATTTCTGTTTTTTTTTTTTAATTTAAATTCAATTAGCCAACATATAAGTACATCATTCATTTCAGATGTAGAGTTCAATAATTCATCAGTTGCATATAACACCCAGTGCTCACATGGCCGCTCCAATGCCCATCACCCAATTACCCCATACCCCCACACACCTTCCCAAATTTCTGTTGTTTTAAGGCACCCAATTTGTATTAATTTGTTATGGCAGCCCTAGGAAAGTAAAATGCTACTTTAGCTAGAATAGTTCGGAAGACTTCTCTTAGTATACATTAATTAATTAATTTATTTACTTATTTGTTTTTAAGATTTTATTTTTAAGTACTCTCTACATCCAACGTGGGCCTCAAACTCATAACCCTGAGATCAAGAGTCACATGCTCCATCACTGAGCCAGCTGGGCTGCCCATCTTTGCATACGACTTTTAAATAGAGACATAAATGATGAGAATGACCCAGCCAAGACAAAAGGCTTACTGGTGTTATTTTATCTTGGTGGTAAATATTCCACAGGCATTTAAGTTACTAGTTCTAAAACAAAGCTATTATTTTTCCCCTCTCTCCACATATCTTTCCTTTGCAAAAACTATATAAAGTAGATATTAATATCCCCACTTTTCATATAGAGGTTAAGGAATTTGGACAGCGTCACATGTGTAGGAAGTGGTAGAGTCTAGATTCAAACTCAGGTAATCTGGCTTCAAGAGCCTAAATTTACCAGATTATTCTAGCACTATCTTTCAAGTTTCAGGCAACATGCTTTAATTCTGTCTACAGGCTTTCGGGTTGCCCTTTTGTGATATTCCACTTAATCTAGTCTTACACGTGGAAAGTGGCTCCTCTCTTTTGTCTCCTACTTATATTAGTAGTAATAACAATGATAATCATGACTGCTAAATTTATTGAACAGTAAGTGTGCCAGCTCTCTTAATCCAAGCAACAACCCCATAAGGTAGCCATTATTATTATCCCAATTTTCCAGATGAGGTTTCTGTGACTTGAAGAAGTTAAGTAACATGTAGGATCCTAAAACTAATAAATGGCAGACCCTTGGTTGGTCAGATCTGACTTCAGAACTCTTGCTTTTTAAAAAATTTATTTTTTTAAAACAAGACATAACTTACATATAGAGAAATACACACACTTAAATATATAGTTCTGTGACTTCTGATTAGCTATACACCTGTGTAAAAATCATCAGAATATTCTGAGCTCAGAAGGCTCCGTTATGCTTCCTCCTAGAGATAATCTTCCAAAGGTAAATTCTGCTCTCTCTCACCATGGACTAACTTTTCCTATTCTTGATTTTTCCAAAAGTGGAATCATCCAGTATATATTCTTTGGTGTCTTATTTCTTTACAGAATCTTTTAATGACCATGTTCTACTCTCTCCAACAAAGTTGCCAAGTCTTCTGCCTTATTTTCCTAGGCTTTTGCTAAGTAATTAATGTTGATAATGTAATAAACTAATTCTTCCTAAATATTGGGTGAAAAAGGTTTAAGTTACTTTTTTTCCCCAAATAAGTTATTACCATTATAATGGACCTTAAGCCTAGAAGAATGGGTATCATGAAAATTCTAAGCAGAATCTGAGAGACTTTTTGGAGGGGGAATAGAAAGATTTTGTTTTTCCTTAAATCTGAATGCATAATTTCTTAACTAGTATACTAAATAGGTACCTGTAAAATTTCTTTCCAAAATGCAAAAGTTGAATCTGTACTGCAATTCAAATACTGTAGAAGAATCTTAGATGCATAAAAAGAAAGGTTAATATGATATAGAAAAATGAGCGTCGAAGTTGTCAAAAGTTTTGTGTTCTATTTCCTCTTGTGCAATTTACCAGCTAATTACCTCACTTAAGTCACCTAATCTCTCTGAGTCAACTTTAATATGGACATAAAAAAATTTGCCATGCTTGACAGGATTGATGTGAAGATCAAATATAAAATAAGCTAACATATATTAGAGTGCTTCCTAGACTCATATATGATACTTCCCATATACGTACATATAAAACTTTATAATCACACTTCCATAAAACAGCTAATATAATAGTGAATATGTGTAAAATTGCATATTCTGACCATCTGATGTAATAGGAAGTCAGCGAAATTGTTTTTGGAGAACTTTTTAATTTGATAACCTAGACTGTCAATTGCTTAATTCAAGTTTGTCAGATCTCTAAATGAGTTGAGGCAATTTTCTTTCTCCTTCCCTTTGATCTTGCTTTTACGTTTCACCTCTCCTCAGTTCGAAATTTTGTTGGAATGCAACACGAAAGTTTTTACTTTTAACTCTTTACTTAGAATTTTTTGTATGGCACATCTGAGTTTGTTTAGGGATTCTCCTGTAACAAGAGTTATCTAAATGCCACATAAGAGTGTGAAGAATTTATTAGAAAGAAAAATATGGAAGACTTTTCTCATTGGTAACCACTTACCAATTAATCTATAACCAATTAAGAAAAGTCTTGGGTGGAGGGTTTGAGTAAGAAAGGGTGGGTAGTAGTAGTATGTTCAGCTTTACTCTGGAGCGCCACCTGCTGGTAAATAAAGTCTAACAGTGTTTGGCAAACGTAAGAATGATAGTGGGAGATTAGGTTGTTCTAATCTCCCAATATCTTGTTTTATATAAAGCACTACTAGTAATAGAATTATTGTAGAAAATGATGATTTGATTTACTAACTGAATGATTCAATTAGTAAAGAGATTTTTTTCAAAGCTTTTTTTGGAGGAATTTATTTATTTTAAGTTCTGAACTCTGATCAGAAAACCACAAATATGAATTGAGGGTCCATTATATTAGTCAGATATTTAAGGGTTTATGTAACACACTGTGCTAGACACTGGGGATGCAGTGGTAAAAGGAACAGATGGAATCTTCTGACCCTTATGGAACATAGAGTTAAGACTAAAAAGAAAAAGTGACAAATAGATTGCTGAAAGTTGATATGAATAAAACAAATAAAAGGCAGAAGGAGAGAATACAGGGTGGCTGAGGGAAACTACTTTGGATGGGACTTTCAGGAAAGGCATGCCCGATAAGACCTTCAAGAACTTGTTCTTTGCTATATTCCTAGCACAGAGCACAGTGCCTAGTACATCGTCAATGCTCAGTGAATATTTGTTGAATAAAAGGACCGACGACACTGAATGATAACCCTAAATAGGAACATTGAACAGAGCGGAAGCATTATCAGCTTTTCTTTTTGGTCTGACCATATGTACATGGGTCATGCTGGCCCAATGATACAAAATGTGGTAGGAAAGAGAGTACAGAAAAACTACTGGAAATATGTGGAGCATAATCTTTTTCTTTTGGAGCTGAGCCAGCTTATAAAAGCTAATCCAAGTTCAAAGAACGATGAGATGATGACTCAGTTTAAACTACTTTCACTTTAGTTTACCATTAAACTATGAAGCAAACAGTGCTAGGGGTACAAATGACTGGATGCAGCTCCCTACTGCCTTTCTTGTACTTCAAAAATGTCCAAGTTCAGTAACTGAAGCAGCCCATGAGAAATAAGATCAAGTAGTTTGAGAACTGTACACCTGTATAACATTAGGCTGGGTGAAGGGTCGTACTTGATCTAACCCACTACCATATAAAAAGTTTATTGTTGCACTACAGTACTATCTGGATGCAGTTTGTTTCTCGATGCATCACCCGCTCTACACTAGACCTGTAGGCCTACCAAACCTTCAGTGAAACCAAATCTAATTGGAGAGCTAAGAATAAGATATAAACTTACATGGAATTATTGTTAGCTTAGAACTGGAATAAAAATTGAATGAGAAAAAAAGAGAAACAACTTTTTTAATGACCTAACTCTTGTGAAACATATGCAAATAACATACCTTTCAATACAATCTATAAGCATTGATAAGTCCCCTTCTTCAGTAAGAGAACTCTGAATTTTAGTTGGGCATATTGTTGGTCCAGCTAAAAGACTATACTTCCTAACCTAAAGCTCTACTAGGAGTGGCTATGTGATGAGTTGTTGGCCATTGAGTTTTTTTGTTTTTTTTAACCTAATTTTATTATGTTATGTTAGTCATCATAAAATACATCATTAGTTTTTGATGTAGTGATCCATGATTCATTGTTTTCATATAACACCCAGTGCTCCATGAAGTACGTGCCCTCCTTAATACCCATCACCAGGCTAACTCATCCCCCCACCCCCCTCCCCTCGAAAACCCTCAGATTGTTTCTCGGAGTCCATAGTCTCTCATGGCTCATCTCTCCCTCCGATTTCCCCCCCTTCATTTTTCCCTTCCTTCTCCTATTGTCCTCCATGCTATTCCTCATGTTCCACAAATAAGTGAAACCATATGATAATTGACTTTCTCTGCTGGACTTATTTCACTTAGCATAATCTCCTCCAGTCCCATCCATGTTGATGTAAAAGTTGGGTATTCATCCTTTCTGATGACTGAGTAATATTCCATCGTGTATATGGACCACATCTTCTTTATCCATTCCTCTGTTGAAGGGCATCTCAGCTCTTTCCACAGTTTGGCTATTGCGGACATTGCTGCTATGAACATTGGGGTGCATATGGCCCTTCTTTTCACTACATCTGTGTCTTTGGGTAAATACCCAAGAGTGCAATTGCTAGGTCATAGGGGTAGCTCTATTTTTAATTTTTTGAGGCACCTCCACACTGTTTAAGTGGCTGTACCAACGTGCATTCCCACCAACAGTGTAAGAGGGTTCCCCTTTCTCCACAACCTCTCCAACATTTGTTTCTTGCCTTGTCAATTTTTGCCATTCTAACTGGTGTAAGGTGGTATCTCAATGTGGTTTTGATTTGAATTTCCCTTATGGCTAATGATGATGAACATTTTTTCATGTGTCTGTTAGCCATTTGTATGTCTTCTTCAGAGAAGTGTCTGTTCATGTCTTCTGCCCATTTTTTGACTTGGTTATTTGTTTTTTGGGTGTTGAGTTTGAGAAGTTCTTCATAGATCTTGGATACCGGCCCTTTATCTGTAGTGTAATTTGCAAATATCTTCTCTCATTCTGTGGGTTGCCTCTTTGTTTTGTTGACTGTTTCCTTCGCTGTGCAGAAGCTTTTTATCTTGATGAAGTCCCAAAAATTCATTTTTGCTTTTGTTTCACTAGCTTTTGGAGATGTATCTTGAAAGAAGTTGCTGTGGGCGATGTCAAAGAGGTTACTGCCTATGCTCTCCTCTAGGATTTTGGCCATTGAGTTTTAAGAAGAAGTATCATGTGGTTTTTCTAGAAAATCCTGAAAGAGAAAGAGTGAAGACCTATTCTTTCCCTTCTTTGATACTGCCACTTGGAATATAGTTGTTGTGACTGGTGCTCCAAAATTCATGCTGGACCAAGAGGACAAGGGCTGTACCTAAGGCAAAACAGCAGAAAACTGAAGTGATCTTGGTATGGTGTAGAGCTATTATACCAACCCTGGACCATCTTCTCCTTTTATGTGAGAAAGAAAGAAACATCTGTCTTGTTTATAACATTGCTCTCTGGAGTTTCTATTACTCTGCTGAATTTTATCCTAACCAATCTGGTGAGTAATGTAGAATTTGCTGATGTTTTCATGACAAATGGAGGAGAAGGCATCATTTCACACCACAAAGCAAACAATCTTTTCATTACACAAATTCTCTCTTTAGTCTCTTTCCAGATCCAAATTCTTTTTTGCCCACCTCCCTCAACCCCAACCATCTGTAACATTTTTTTCCTCTCTTGGATCCCACTGTCACGCCCCTGATCCTATAATAACACTTGGGCGGGAATTCTCTTTGCTCCAGCCCTTTCTCCGGGACTCCTTTCCCTGTGAAGAGGGCCTGTTTTACCTGAGCCTCTCCTCAGTGAATATTTTGAGTATTGTGCAGTCTGCCGCAAGATGAAAGTAATAGTAGCATCAACAACAACCACATGATTAAATGCTTACTAGAAGCAGTCATTTAAGTTAATTCTCACGACCACCCTATAAAGTATTATCTTATTTTACAGAGAGAGTAAGTAATCTGCCTGTGGCAGAAAAGGCTAGCTGTCTACCCAAAATTCACACTCCTCTTTCCCTAGAATGGAGTTTTCACTGAGAATTCGCTGTCCATCACACTATGTATATATTCATAATTGTCATATTTTCCTAATATATTGATCCTTGATCATTATGAAGTATTCCTTTTTTGTCCCTAGTAACATTCCTTTCCTTGAAGTCTATTTTGTCTGATACGAATACAAAAGCTCCTGCTTTCTTGTGTTTCACTGTTTGCATGGGGTATCTCTTTTCATCTTTTTTACTTTAAATCCATTTGTCTGTATTTAAAGCGCATCTTGTGTAGACAGCATATAGTTGATACTTGCTTTTTTACCATTCTTATTTTTTTTAAGATTTTGTTTTTAAGTAATTTCTATACCAACGTGGGGCTCAAACTCATAACCCTAAGAGCAAGTGTCATATGCTCCACTGACTGAGCCAGCCAGGTGCCCCTATTATGTATTTGAATATGTGGTTTTTTAAAAATTTAAATTCATTTAGCCAACAAAATATGTGTTTTAACAAAAACAGTACTTGTATTTAATATGCATTAAACATACATCATATTTAATATGTATTAATATATATTTATAGTTATTCATAGGTCTGCCATTTTGCTATTTTCTATCTTACTGATTTTTTGTTTTTCTGTTCCTTATTTCCTTCTTTTGTGTTAATTGAATATTTTTTAGTATCCCATTTTAATTCCTCTATTGACTTTCTATCTTTCTCTTCATTATTTTTTGTTTCTGTAGGGTTTTTATTTTTTTGAGAGAGAGAGTACATGAGAGAGAGCACAAGTGGAGGGCAGAGGGAGAAGCAGGCTCCCCACTGAGCAGGGAGCCTGACGGGGGTGCTCCATCCCAGGACCCGGGGATCACCACCCAAGCTGAAGGCAGATGCTCAACCGACTGAGCCACCCAGGTGCCCTTCTGTAGTGTTTTTAAAAATGCATTTTTAACTTATTCCAATCTACTTGGAGCTAAATGGACTTACTCCAGATAAAATACAGAATACTTGCAATAGTATAATTCCATTTATCCCTTGTTCTTAGTGCTATTTTTGTCATATATATTACACCTATATTTGTTACAAGCCCATCAATACAGTGTTACCCTTTTTTGCTTTAAATAGTCATATGTCTTGGGCGCCTGGGTGGCTCAGTCGGTTGGGTATCTACCTTTGGCTGGAGTCATGATCTCAAGGTCTTGGGATTGAACCCTAGGTCGGGCTCCTTGCTCAGTGGGGAGTCTGCTTCTCCTTCTCCCTCTGCCCCTCCCCCTGCTTGTGTGCATTCTCTCTCACATAAATAAAAAAATCTTTAAAAAAATAAAATAAAATAAAGTCATATGTCTTTTAGATGAGGAAAGAAAGAAAAATATAAACCGATTATTTTTTATACTTATCCACATTTTTTTTAAAGATTTTATTTATTTAATTGACAGAGAGAGAGAGACACAGCGAGAGAGGGAACACAAGCAGGGGGAGTGGGAGAGGGAGAAGCAGGCTTCCCGCTGAACAGGGAGCCTGATGTGGGGCTTGATCCCAGGACCCTGGGATCATGACCTGAGCCGAAGGCAGTCACTTAATGAACTGAGCCACCCAGGCACCCCTACACTTACCTACATATTTACTCTTTCTACTTTTTGGTATAATTTCACTATACTATCAAGAATCTTAAAAATATATATATATATATTTTAACCAGTAATTGTACTTACAGGAATTTTTATGGCAATAATTAGAGATGGGAATAATTTTTTCATAATCATGTTTTTCTCATTGTTTCTTATAATAAAATTTGAAATAATTTAAATGTCTAAAATAAGAAAATCATTATATAAACTTGTGTTACATACATAGAATGGATAAGCACATTTTTTTTTTTTTAGGATATTGGTTAACTGAGGCATATATAACATTGTTTAGTTTTTAGGAAAAAAAGACTGAAAAGAAATATATCTAGATATTAACGGTGCTTCTTTCTGGGTAATGGATTCTTTGTTTGCATTACTGCCTTTTGTTTATGTACACTATTTTGCATTTTCTAAATTTTTACAATATATGTTCTTTTATAATCAGAAGAAAAGTGAAATGAGGAAAATTCAAGATTAGGGAGGTCATGTTATATAAACACTGGACAGGATCTTTGAAGCTAGTTAATCATAGAATTGAGAATAAATAATTTTCGTAAATTTATTTATTAACTTGAATTCAGGATAACATATGTCTTTAGTTTGACAAGTTTGAAGCATAGACAGTAAGAAGGCAAATTGTGGCAAGAAGTATATGAATTTATATATTATTCAATATATTAAAGCCTATTCTGTTGGTAGGCTTAGCTTTTCTTGTGTGATTTAAAGATTGCTACAGGTCTGTAAGTGTCTCAAAGTATCTCCCTCATTATGGCTTCCTGAGCCCTTGAAATTCCTATGAAGCAACTCCTTTTGTTTTCTTCCTCTGGAGAACAGTTTGGAAGTTCCTCAAAAAGTTAAAAATAGAACTACCCTATGACCCAGCAGTTGCACTACTAGGTATTTACCCAAAGGATACAAAAACAAAGATTTGAAGGGATGCATGCATCTCAATGTTTATAGCAGCATTAGCAACAATACCCAAGCTATTTATCTACTGATGAATGGATAAAGTATATATATATAGATATATAATATTTATAATGGAATATTACTCAGCCATCTAAAAGAACAAAATCTTGCCATTTCAACAACGTGGATGGAGCTAGAGTGTATTATGCTAAGTGAAATTAGTCAGTCAGAGAAAGACAGATACCATATGATCTCACTCATATGAGGAATTTAAGAAAGAAAACAAATATACGGGAGGAGGGGGGATAAGCAAGGGAGAGAGGGAAATAAACCATAAAAGACTCTTAACAATAGACAGCAAACTGAGGGTTGATGGAGGGAAGTAGGTGGGGGGATGTACTAGATGGGTGATGAGTGTACTTGTTGTGATGAGTGCTAGGTCTTGTATGTAAGTGAATCAGAACCACTGATTTTTACTCAGAAATCAATATTGCACTGTATGTTAACTAAGTAAAATATAAATAAAAAAAATAAACTTCTTTTGTTTTCTTCCAATGAAACATACCTTATTTTACCTAGCAGGGTAGCATCCACTGACACATAACCATGGGTTATTGTGGGACAATAACCTCAGGACATTCTGATGAGGAATATTTTGACAGTTTTGGTAAAGACCAACAGATACATAGCTGTCAGAGTAGGGTAGTTCTGACAGAATTCTGTGGTGGGGTGGGTGGGGTGTTCTAGAAAGTTCAGTGGCAGGCTGAAGGTATTGGGCACTTTATAGGGTTGGTAAGTGGGTAGAAGAGAGAGTAAAAGAAAAAAAGGAGAGAGAATACCAAATGGAGATGCAAGAATCATCCAGAATTTATTCATTCAATAGGCTCATTTGCACGCAGTAGGTATTAAGCTTATATTCTCCTTCAAGTAGCATTTGTCAGTGACCTTTTACTCCCACAGTTCCCTGCTGCTTGTTCCTTCATCGAGATAGACATCAAAGTCCTTTGTAAAGTCTACAGTTCTTTACCTAGGCAAGGTATGTTTATTATTTTGCCCTTTACACCTTCAAATTCCAAACAGTTGCCTCAGTAGTTAAAAGAATTAATATCTAATAAAGGGACACAGTGAGTGTACCATACCAGGGAAAATATATATGCTAGTTAATCAGGCCTTCCAAAGATTATACCTCTTATTCCTTGGCTGTCCCACATGGTAACAACTCTTTAAGATGAAATTTAAAACTAGATGAAAGAGAAGACAGATGTGGAAACATCTACAGATGTTTTTGCTAGATGGGCCTTTCAAAGTCTTGTAAGGTAAGTTGCATTGTCAGCCTCTGTTCAGTCTTCTTATAGGAGCAGTCCAAATGAATTCGTAAATCCACACACACAAAGTCAGAGAATCAGAATATTTAGGGATGTAATAAATTGAAATCTAACCCTTTCATTGTACAGATGAAAAAATTAAAGTCTTGACATTTGATTGACTTAACCAAGATTGTAAATAATAATAGCAGAGCCAGGATTAGAACTCAGGTCTTTTAGCTACTAATCTAATGGGTTTCCACAATATCACATTGCTCCAAGTCCAGGTATTAGATACACACCTTCAAAGCCCATAAAAACAAACAAAGCAAGGCAAAAAGCCAAAAGCAAGATCCTGCAGGTCTGACATCAAACACTGGGAGAAAATGTGTAAATAATAGGTGAATTCGAATCTTAAGCCACGCCTTCTTTTGTAAAAAGTGGGTTATGTCAACTGTACTAAATAATTTTTCCTCCTAAAATTGCTAAACAAAATAGGTTGCTACTTCACCAGGCCCTGAGACATTTTTTGATATCAAATGATGTATATCATTTGAAATCTTGCTTCAACTGATTTGGGCAATGGTTTTTAGGAGACAAAGAGTAAGAATGAGCCTGTTGTGTCAAGATGCCTGGCTGAGTGCCACAGGAGTCAGAATAAGGTCATGTTTATTCTATTGGACATTTTATTCTTTATCTAGACTCTGTGAAGGCAAAGAACATGATAATGAAGTCCATTTGGTGACCTAAATTGGGAGGCACTGTCAATGTGAATGAGGGCTGAGAAGTAAAATACAGTAAATACAAGTTTAGACATGTATGCCAGGGAAGATACAGCAGGACTTCACTTTGGAAGAAACCTAACAGCTTGGAAGGGAAATGAGTTCCAGAAATTCTAGGGATAGGAAGTCACTGAAAATGATAATGACTAAAAAAGAAAGGGGGAATTATAACAGTTTACAAAATGATATAGGATTATAATATTGTATAGAGAAAAAGAAGACCCCAAACAAAAAGGTACAACCACGCACTTATGTACATTGTACATTATATTACATACATCTTCCATTTTGAAACCTACAAGTAGAAAGATTTCCATTATTATATTGGGAATATAAATATTTTTGGTGTGGAATTGGAGGTGGTGCAAAATAACCAAGTAAAGAGATGAATTGCATATAAAAGGGACTGTGAGTACAATGTGAAGGTGTTGGTAGTATCCTCAGGATCCCATTTAAATTAAAGACAAAAGAGGAAGAATTGAAAAAGAGTAAGAGAAGGAGATTGCCATTTCTGCCTTCTGTTGTCTATTATGTTTTTCTCGCTGCTGCTTCATCTAGAAAAAAACAGATTTTTTTTTCTTAATAAATCCTTGCTAATTTCTAGGTCTAGGGAAGAACAGCCGGGCCACAAAGGTGGTCAAGGTAAGGCTCCCTTTATAATCCTATGAAAGTATTCTTATGTTTCAGGGGGCCAGAGCCAGGACTGGTCAATTTCTATCATTCTCCCGTATTTTGGAATTTGAAGGGTTAGAATTCTCTCCAAGTGTCTTTATCAGAGCATATAGCAGTCTATTCCCCACTATTTAAGTAATGTTATGATGAAATTCAGCACATGTGATTTCTATGTAGTGAGATTCTTTCAGAAATCAAATGCCATTGGACCAGAGATGGACTTTCCCTGCACAGTTGGATGGAGTAACTGAGGTGCCCTTTTCAGCAGATACTTTTATAGAAACACCCCCTTATCCACAGGAAATGTGTTTCAAGACCCCCAGTGGATGCCTGAAACCACAAATAGTACCAAACTCTATATATACTATGATTTTTCCTATACATACATACCTATGATAATTTAATGTATAAATTAGGCACAGTAAGAAATTAACAACAATGACTCATAATAGAACAATTATAAAAATATACTATAATAAATGTAATATGAATTTGGTCTCTCTCTCAGTCAAAATATCTTATTATACTGTACTCACCTTTCTTCTTGTGATGATGTGAACTGATAAAATGCCTACGTGAAGAAATGAAGTGAGGTGAATGACATAGGCATCGTGATGTAGCATTAGGCTACTAGTAACCTTCTGACAGTCAATGAGAATATGTCCAGGTATGTGAGGTTCATCTGCTTTTGACTGTGGTTGACCACAGGTAACTGAAACTTTGGAAAGCAAAACCACAAATAAGTGGGAACTACCTCACTTCATGATAGTAGAAATCCATTAAAGATTGCAAGAGATATTTAAATTAAAGGCTGACTTACCCAGAAATGTTAAAAGACCTAAATATACAAATTGTCATTGAGCCATATGTAAGTAGCAATTTAATTGTTCTGCAAAAGTATAATAGAAATTATAAGTGATATATGGTAAGTAAAAGGGAACAGAATTATTAGGAAAAGAAGCATGGTTTTTAGTAAACATCCATCTAGCCTCCAGTTTTAAGAGGTTGATTCACCTTATAATGAAGACCCCTCCTGGGATCTTAAAAGCAACAACTTTAGATTATCCCCCAGGAGAAGATTTTCCACTTCTGTATTCTGAAAGTCTGGCTGTTTAAAAATGTCAGAGGTAACACAGCCATCTAGAGTGCTCTGCTCTTCTCCAACTGGCACATACACTGTTTGTGATAATTTTCTCAGACCAGCATGCTATTTTGACAGAGGGCACTGTGTCAGCATTAATTTACCTCACTATATCCTTTCATGAACCAACCCAGGGACTCCTAAGCCACATCTTCCCTTTACCTACTCAGTTCTGTGTATCTGAAAGATTTAACTCATAAAGAAATTCAATGAAAGCCCACAACTCTTCAGATTTATAGAGCAACAGTGTTATATGTGCTGTAAGACAGTAAAAGGGGCATCGATGTCTGTGAAGGTACGGTGGTGATTATAAGGAATTTATTAGATGCATCAGATAAAAGTCATTACTGAAAGAATTGTTTTTATGTTCAAAGACCTTCAAACAAGTGCTTTATGGTTGAGGGAAACCTGTTTCTGATTCAACTAATATTCGTGGGATTTATTAATGGGTACCTGCTACATAGGCCAGGCATTATTTATTTCACTTTAGTCTTACTCAATGCCAACTATTGTGCTTATGCTAGGGATACAAAGACAAATAAAACATAATCACCACCTTCAAGAAGTTGATAGTCTAATAGGAGAGAGAGATTCACAAGTAGTTGAATTCAGTAACAATGAAAGAGGCAATCCTGGAAGGCTATGGAAGTACACAGAAGGGGTTAGGCAAAGTCTTCTTTAAAACTTTGAAACAAGTCTTAAAGAAGGATAGAAGAAACAGCTTGAGCTAGGGCCAAGGGCTAAGAAACAATGCTTCAGTGGTATTGGAGAACAGAGAAGGGTGTGGGCACTGGGGGGAAAATGATGGCCAAAGAGTCAGGCAGACTCCAGATCATGCAAGGCCTCATGTGACATGTTAAGGAGCTTCCCTAGAAGATATTTGATGAAATATTTTTGTTCCTAGGGAGAATTCTGTGGGGGAAGCAGTTTTCCAAACATTGGATTGAAAAGGCTTCTTTAACATAGAGTCTGTGAGAAGCTTAAATATGCTAATATACAGTGTGATTCCCCAGGGACATACTATACAGTTTTCTGACTATGAAACACTAATAAAAGATCATCTTTTGGGACTAGAGTTCTAGAAGCATGCTTTAGGAAGTAATGCACAAATCTTTGGGGGAGCCACTAAGGGTTTTAAATAGATCTGTGATATGGATAAGTTTGCATTTTAGAACACACTGGTAGCATTCCAGAACTCTGGCAGGAGTGTAGGAAACAATTGTAGAGGGACAAAATTGATGGCAGAGAGGCCAGTTAGGAAACCATTGTTCCAGGGGAGTAAAAATGAGGACCTGTGCTTAGTAGTAGAAGGAAGGTAAGAATTAAAAAAATGTTTAGGAGATTGACAAAACTTGATCACTGATTGAATGTAGGAGAGTGAGGGATAGGAAAGATTCAAAGTTTCTAACATGGATAATCAGGTGGATTGGGTACCAACACTTAAGTAATTACAAGAGGAGGCATAGGTTTAAGAAAGATACTATGAGTTTAATTTAAGACAAGTTGAGATTGAGGAAATCCATATCATAACTAGGGGAAATTTTAGGAGGTAGTTGGATGTGAGTGTGTGATGATTGGATGTTTCTCTTAAACACCCAGATTTGGTAGTCAACAGCATTTAGGTGTAGTTAAAATTATGACAATATTAAAAATCACTCAGGAAGAGCAAGTAGAATAAGAAGAAATATGGACCATATGGATACATAGATAACTGTTAAACTAGATTAAAGGTATATATATACATACATAAGTTTTTAGGATTATAGGTGCATGTAATGTATATTTCACATTATATAACAGAATCATGATAAATAAATAATAGCACCTCCACTAAATTTGTAAATAAGACATGGTACTCATGATCTTAATAAATATTATTCTAGATTCAAAAAAAAGAAGAAGAAATATGTACCAAGGAGAGAAACTGGGGGAATTCCAATAAAAGTGTTTACATACATAACAATTTCAAAACCTGAGACAACTCAAACCATAAACACAGGCTGCTGTTTAAAAACACCAACAACACAATATTAGATCTATTTTGGTGATGATTTTAAATCTACATTAAGTTCATGCTTTTCTTTACTTAGACTTTATATTTGTCTATATCAAATATTATAATAAGCATCTCCACTCCCACTCCAATTAAATTACCAGAATTTTTTCTTCTAACTTTGAAATGCTTTCCTTCTTTTCATTGCTCTTTGAAAACAGATTTAGCAGCAAATAAAGATTTGAACTGAGGCCATCATATTTAAACCTATGATTTTGCAGATTGCTAGTGGTGGCTCCAAAATTTCTACATAGGAAGGGCTTGGGCTGGTTGAAAGAAGGTGCTAACGCAAGGTTTAAATAAGAAATGTTTTTGATAGGATTGAATGTTTCTTTGGGGAGAATAGAGGTTGATGAAAATTATGCATGGGGTGGAAGGAGCTAAATTTTCCATAGAGCCTCTACTTGGCTCCATGATGCTGTTTCACATAATTAAAAAGATAGCAATTAGTGTTTTTATTTATTTATTTATTTATTTATTTATTTATTTATTTATTTATGAGAGAAAGAGAGGGTGAAGGGGAGGAGCAGAAGGAGAGGGAGAGCAGAAACTTAAGCAGGCTCCATACCAAGCGCAGCACAGAACCCAACACAGGGCTCCATCTCACGACCCTGAGATCATGGCCTGAGCCAAAATCAAGAGTCAGATATTGATGGACTGAGCCACCCAGGTGCCCCTGTAGCAATTAATATTTCCAGCTGATATTAAAACTAACCCTCTAAGTAGCTAATAATGTGTCAACCTGAAAAACAGCTCCTGCAACTAAATTGTGCTAAGCCACATCTTCATTGTATATCTAATACCTAATGTAAACTGTTGATTAAATTACCTATTAACATTCTATTCTTTAGTACATTGAGGTTGCTTTTTTTTTTAAAGCAATGTGGTAGAACTTTCAAATATAATCACCCATGGCAAAACACAGCTTTACATAGTATCTACCATTGTTGGCTCTCAGTCTTTTTATTGCACATACTAAAATTTTTACATAATCATCTAAATCCTTTGTGGAAAGAGTCAGAGTATAAATAAAAATGAGTAAATAAGTATATGCAGCATTATACCTATTATGATAAATTATACATAAGATAAATTGTATATCTCATTCACTGTTATGTTGTAAATGACATATTTTGGTGTTTGTGTTGCAAATTTAATGTTATATGAATGTGCAGGATTATTAAGCAACACAGAACAAACTTTAAAAAAATTGTGAAATATTCTGTGTGTATGTTAATCAACAGTAATTTAATAGATTATACCTCATTGATTTGAAGAATTAAAGCAATTAGTTTCCTTGGCACAGAGTTTTCTTCCCAGGAGTAATTTAGGCGTCACAAAATCTGTCATGTAGTTGTAACATTGGAAAAAGCAAGGCAATGTCTCTAAATACAACTTGGCAGTAGGCAGTTTTGCCTGGAATCCTTGCAATGGGTCCAATTAAGTTGAAGCTTACTAAAAGCAAGGTGGTTTTCAATGCCCAGTTTCATGATCAAAACAATGTTTATTGTGAGGTTCTGGGAATGTCAATGCATGGCTACTTCTTTAGCACAAGAGATAGTGTTTGGTTAAATAATAAAACTATGGCAACAGTAATTTTTTCCAAAGGCTCCTTTCTTTCAAAGAGTGTCAAAGAAAGGGCATTTTATAGCAATAGAGTCTGCAAATTTAGAGCAGAAATAGTAAATTGCATCTCTTAGGACCTCAAGGTGGTGCTTAAATTTTTTTTTTATTTATGTAGAAGAAAGCATATAATTAGAACAGGAAATACAGGTTTGAAGAAAAGATGTTCCACACTTATTCCTTGTCATAAGAAGTTGGAAGTTAGGCACTGAAGGTGAGATTTTAGTTAATGAGATAGATGATCATATTAACTAGCATTTCTTAGGAAATTTAGCTCTGGTATGTCTTATTTTTCCCCTTATACCTGGTACGACTTAGGAATTTCCTAGGAAATTCTCACAAAGTCTGCTCTCATACATGCATAATGGTAATGTTTATGGGAACGTATCTCCCCTGCAGAAAGATGTCAAGTACTTCTTTGATCTGAGTTTTCTGGTTTCAAATTGAAAAGGAACCTCAGAATGTAGGAATCTGGAGTTTAAGGATGACTAAAAAGGAAAAGTCTGCATAGAAAGGCTAAAGAGAATTTCAAGATCCCAAGGTGGTTAGAGGTACCATTTCCACACCCGAACATGAACAGTCCAAAAAAGACCAAGGAAAATATACTTGAGAGTCAAAGAATAATGAAATAATGTTAGTAGGGAAAGGAACTAAAAAAAAATTCATTCAGATATATGTAATAATTTTCGTATGCATCTTCATTCATCAGAGACAGGTTTTATTTATGTCATCTTATAAAAACCAGATCACATGAATGACCAAGAAATCCAGGCAGATCTTTCTGACGCAATTTTGACAGATTTTCTGTGTTTGTTTGTTTGTTTGTTTGTTTGTTTATTTATTTATTTTTAAAGGAAACTTCCTTTTTTTTAAGATTTTATTTATTTATTTGACAGAGACACAGTGAGAGAGGGAACACAAGCAGGGGGAGTGGGAGAGGGAGAAGCAGGCTTCCTGCCAAGCAGGGAGCCCGATGCGGGGCTCGATCCTAGGACCCTGGGATCATGACCTGAGTCGGAGGCAGACGCTTAACGACTGAGCCACCCACGCACCCGATTTTCTGTGTTTAAATATGTCTTTTACTTAATCCACTTTCTAGTAATATATAATTAATCCACAGTAAATTATGGATTCAGTATTGGTTGATTTGGAGCTAACATTTATATACCTGTGTTATTTCTAATCATATTTTCAATTTTAAGAAATGGTTGTTTTTGGTCATAATGTGGTTTATTTTCTTTTTAAATATAATCATATGTACATATATAATATGCATTATTTATATTTTATATAAATAATGTTTATATTTATAATTACTGTTGTTATTATAAAAAAGACTCTAAACTGTTGTTTCAAAATGTTAATCAGCCTGATTTTATATATAAACACAGATTACTTAGCTAATATCTGAATGCCTGTGAATGTTCTTCCATCCCTTTTATCTTCTCTAGTTCTCTCTGTAGCCATCACTTTCAGCCACTGTTCTATCTCCCTGTTCCTGCTAAATCATGTTGAAATGGCCTTGTCTAGGAAATTGTGAACTCAAACATAGTAAATCTAGATTTGGCAAAAGCCGTGAAGAATATTTTCACTAAAAAAAAAAACCAAAAACAAACATTTTCTAAAGAATCTAATTTAGAACAACATTCTTGAGAATGGACATTCAGCACACAGGGCACGTACAAGATGATCCATGGGATATGTGATAAAACTGGTGCTTCTGTTTCTATTTGTGCTTCCTTATTCTCTTAAAATTTCAATCTTTTCATGTTTTACAATGTACACAATAGCTTCATAATATGTTAGTCCAGTCGAGCATATGTAAATTTTTTTTTTTACTGCTGGGTATGAGATCAAAGAAATTAAGAAATCATAAGTGTAAAGATTAAGAACATTTTCAAAAAAATATTTGCTTAGTAGTCTGATAGACTTAGATTCGATGGTTATTTCTAACACTTACTAGCTACGTGATCTTAGGCAGGTTGCATAACCTCTCAATGCCTCAGTGTCCTCATCTGTGGAACAACAATGATCCTGTCATACATAAGACTTACCTTATGACTGTTATAATAATATAATGCTCTCTTGAAGAGTAAATTAAATGATGACCGTAAAGCAGTTAGTACTTAGTATATATGCAAAAATGTTAGGTACTTGTATGACTGGAAAAAGTCATGTGGAAACCGGTAGAATAATAGACCCAAACTCAAGGTTTTCTTTCACTGAGACATGGATTAGAATTTTATTATGGCCTGAGAAGTTTCAATTATCACATATTATTTACATAGATATGTTCATATTTTAAAGAACAGTTTACAAAATCACTTTTCTGAAACTAGGGAACTAGCACATGATGGCCTGAGTTATACAGTTAATTTTAGTCCCATTAAAAAAATATTTATTCACTCAATACAGATAGAAATTGAATGCCTAAAGTACATAATTCTTGGATCCCTGAAGGCAACAGGGTTCTTTTCATATTTTTCATATATGAAGTTTGCTGATTTTCAATATTATTGCACAACTCATCCCATTAGAGAGATTTTTTTTAAAGTAATCTCTAGGTCCAATGTGGGGCTTGAACTCAAGACTCCGAGATCAAGAGTCCTATCTTCTACTGACTGAGCCAGCCAGGTGCCCCAAGAGAATTTTTGATTTTTGTAAAGAAGTAAAATGAAGTATCTGACAACCATTTCCCACTCAAAAATTATTGCACATCAAATTTGTGTGTGTGTGTGTATGATGAGCAAAAGCTCATTAATAATAAATATGGGAATCCTGCAAATCATCCTAAAAAAACTGATCTATTGATAACTCGCTCCAAAATTACAGAATTAACAACAGAATTTTTAAAAAATCAGTGAGAAAATAAATCTTTATTCTCAGGAATGTAGTCGCATTGAGATTTGGAAGTACCAAATCTCAATGTAGTACCTCACTGAGATTTGGAAGTCTTCTTCAGTCTTTTATAGTAGAACAGGATTTTTCCCCCTAAAGCCTTGATAAAGATCAAAAGACATTTTAAAAGGGTTGTTTTGTTTTTCAGTTTGGCTGTATTGACCCAATCAGTCACTTTATTCAGAGAAATCTCATGAAACCTGAGTGTCAAGATGCCTGGATAATAGTTTTGTTTTGTGCTCACTATGGAATTCTATGAGGAAAGGATGAAAAGAAAAGGCAGAGGGGTGCTTGAGTGACTCAGTCAGTTAACTGACCGACTCTTGATTTTGGCTCAGGTCATGATGTCAGGGTGGTAAGACTGAGCCCTGAATTGGGTCCCGCCCATGCTGTGCTGGGCATGGAGCGTGCTTAAGACTTTATCTTTCCCTCTCCCTCTACCCCTATCCCCTCACAGCCCCCAGTCTATATAAAACAAAAACAAAAGCACACTTTTTTTTAAATTTGAAAAGTAAAGGCAGAAATGGAGTCTGGAATATTTATGACAATTGACCTGACATAAGACTTTCATCTAAGTCAATATTTGACTTTAGCAGAAATTTATCTTAAACAAATATACAATGAAAAAGCAAATTCAATAATATAATCATAAAGGGCTCAACACGCTCAACAAAAGTGTATGAAGCACCTATTACATACAAAACATTGCAAAATTCTGGGAGTGAGGTTGGGAGAGATGAAAAATAGTAAGATATACAGATGAATGAGACATGGCCTTTCACCCCAAGGAACTTCCACTCTGGTGAAGGAGATGCACTCGTACAAGGTAGGCATAGGAAATGTAAAAACAAAACAAAACAAAACAAAATGGTGGAGTAATAGAAACTACTGGGGTTGGATCTTAGGCTTGGACTCTAAGTTTCTCTTACTTACCGGTCTAGACTAAGTTGCCACATAAAAGACAGGACAGCAAGTTAAATTCATTTAAGTAAACTATGAATAAATTTTTAGTCGTCAGTATAACCTATTACACAGGATACACACTAAAAAAAATTTAAAAAATCTGAAATTCAAATTTTACAGGTATTCTGTATTTTTATTTGCTAAATCTGGCAATCCTATCTTAGGCAACGTGCTGGTTATTTATGGTTTGCCAAGTCTATCCATCTTTTTCTGCTCTATGTCCCTCCTGGAAGCTGGTCCTATGATCGCTATTTCCTGTACTCTCTTACCAGTTGGTTTCTTGTTGAATTCAGCCAGTGGGAGGACCGGGAAGGAGGGTAGACAGTATGAGGGGAGAGAGGTTAGGTTTTCTTTCTTGCCTCTTCCATGCCTCAGCAAAGCATTGTTGGGGGTGACAGTCTTCCTCTGTAACCACAGGTCATGCCTGACAGTTCCTCCTACATGACTTCAGCTTTCCTGAGACTCTGGTCACACTTTTTCCTCCCATTGCTCCTTCAGTGTGAGGAAGAGCAACAGCTTTCCTTTGCTACTAACCTCTGGGTGATTTAGCATCCTTTTTGGTTTCCCTAACTTTGCCCATTTCTTTGTAGGTAGTCTATTTTTTAGAACCACTGAGTTAAATTCTGTTTTCTTCCTGCCTGATAAAGCAAGTCTCTTTAACTTCTTTAAGCCTCATCTTTTTATTTTATAAAATGATGACCAAAGCACCTCCCTCAAACATTTTTTGTACAGAGATTATATATATGGATATTTTGGTGGGGAGCTCTAAAATTTGAATTTATATTTAGTGCACTATATTAATGACTCTTTCCAGCTGTGGTATGGCTGAGTAGTGCCTATTGAATCAAATCTCCTATAGATAACAGCTATAAACTCCTGACCAAATATTAAAATCAACTCTCTGAAGGAATTGGATAATGACCCAAAGCAGGCAGATAGTGGAGTAGAGTTAACAACTGGATGAAGAGAACAGCACTGAGTAAGTTTCTCATTTTTGTAGCTTTTGGACTGAGGACATACCCCAGTCTGCACCAAATGGAGAAGCTAAAAGTCAGTCTTGCTGACTGAAGAACCATAGGACAGAGTTCAGGACAACTATTACCACTAGAAATTGAGGGAGGAAATCCAAGAAAGGAAGGTCCTAGAAAGGAGGAGTTCCAAATTATATGTATAAACTCTTCCCAAATTTCTGGCCCACCCCTGAATCATGCCTATGTGGGGCAGACTCAAATAGGCCAACTAAAACTAAAGAATAGTACTGAGGTTTAAGTTGCCACCTACTGCAGGAGAGTTGGTAGCTTGAGTCCCGCTCTTTTAAGTGTCTGTTAAAACAATGAACAGTTTTCAGAGAACTATAACAGAATCTAGAGTCTCTACAACATATCACTCACAATATCTAAAATACAATCCATAATTGCTTGAAGAAGAAACAGAAAATATGAAAACTTTTAAAGAGAAAAAACAATTATCAGAGCTTGACCTCTGAGAAAACACAGATATTAGAAGTATCAGACGCAGATTTTAAAACAGCTGTTATAACTATGCTTAAGGATATAAAGAAAAATATGCTCACAACATATGAAAAGATAAGAAATCTCAGTAGGGAAATAGAAACTATAAAAAGTAAAAATTCTAGAACTGAAAAACACAATATATGACAAAAATATCCACTGGATGGGATTAGCACAGAATGCAAATGACAGAAGAAAGAATTAATGAACTCAAAGTCAATAGAAGTTATACAAATTAAAGAACAGAAAGAAAAGATTAAAAAAAATTTACAGCCTCAAGGGCCTGAGGAACAATATCAAAAAGTGTAACACTGTATAATTGGAATCCCAGAAGAAGAGAAGAGAGAAAATGGAGAGAACAAGATATTTGAAGAAATAATGGCTGAAATTTTCTCAGTTTGGTAAAAGAAAGAAATTTATAGCTTCAAGAATCTCAGAAAGCCCCAATCAGGATAAGCCTGCAGAAAAGCCACACCCAGTCATATCACAGTGAAACACAAGGTGAATGGAAAATCTTGAGAAAGAGGGCCAAGAAAAATGACACATTGTATAGAGGAATAATTCAAATGTTCAAATGAATTCAAACAATTTAAACAACCTCACCAGTAACAAGGAGGTTAGAAAACAGAAGAACAATATCTTTAAACTGCTAAAAGAAAAAACAGAAAACCCAGAATTCTATAGTCAGCCAAATATATCTTTCAATAATGAAGGCAAAATAAGCACATTTTCAGATAAAAAACAAACGAGAATTCATTGCTAACAAACCTGAGCTGCAAGAAATGCAAAAGAAAGTTCTTCAGGTAGATGGAAAACGATAACATAGAAATTCAGATCTTTAGGAAAGAATGAAAAGCATTTCAAATAGTAAATATGTAGGTAAATAAGTATTTCCTAGCAATTGACATGAAAATATTTTTTTCTAAATGCAGTGTCATTTTACAATAATGTATATAAATATATGTGAAAGAGTAATAGATCAAAAGTTTCAATGGAGACACCAAGATACAATAGAGGCCACATTCCAAAGGGTATGGTAGGTAATCTGGATGCAGATTTTCAAAGGAAATAGCCGAGAATATGTCCGATGATTCACTCATGTTAAAAGTGTAACAGGTTTGGAGTTTTGGAAGGTTGAAGGATTTTTAATGATGATTAATTTAGAGATAGCTATGTTGTGCTGTAATTACCACCTTTTACCATCCAGAGGGATTGGAAGTGAGTCCAGTGAAAGGGGCCTCAATGGGACCATTTGGCTAGCTTGATATGTGTTTCCCATGATTGAAGGGCACAAGTAGGTTTATTTAATTTATTTTTTATTTGTTAATTCAGCTTTATTGAGATATACATACAGTAAAACGCACCTTTTTTAGGTATACAGTCCTATGAGCTCTGACAAATGTATGCAGTCATATAAATCACACCACATCATTACCCCCAAAAGTGCTCCTTTGTAGCCAATTTCCTCATACTCTCAGCTACCAAGACACTGACTTGATTTTTGTCCCTATAGTTTTGTCTTTTTGAGAATGTCATATAAATAGAATCATATAGAATGTAGCTTTTTGTATCTGCCATCTTTCAATTATCATTTTGCTTTTGAGATTCATTTGTGTTGTTGCATATATCAGTAGTTTTATCAATGAATTTGTCCTAACCACCAGTTGATTATTTTGGGGTAGTTCCCCAGTCTTTGCAATTATAAATAAAGCTGTTTTAAGAATTTGCATATAGATCTTTGTGTGAACATGTCTTCATTTTTCTTGGGCTAGAAGTGGGGTTTCTGGGGGCAATATGTTAAGTATATGTTTAACTTTATTAGATTGCTGTTTGACTCTACTTGGGAAATCTGCAAGATGGGTTCCTCAGTAGCTTTAGCAGGAGAATGAAGGAGTGCTTTCTGCTCTACCAGAGTATGCTGGGTTAAGGAATACATGAGTACTTACTATAAATCAGATAACCTTTGTATCAGTTATTTATTACTGCTACAAAAAAAAAAACAAATGCAAACACCAGCCCAAAATATAAGAGCTTAAAAACAAGAAACAGTAATATATTTGCTTACAATTCTGCAATTTGGGCAGGACTCAGGGCTGGCTTGTCTCTGTCGTGTTGGCTGGAGTATGTCTGCTCTGTGTTGCTGGAGAATCTAAAACGTCTTCATTCCTGTATCTGGTGACTCAGCTGGCATGACTGGATTACCTGGGGTCTGGCAGAGCCTCTCTCTCCAGCAGAGTAATTGGACTAATTTACATGATGACTCAGACTTCAAAAGTGTAAAAATGGAAGCTGTAAGGTCTCTTAAATTCTAGGCCTGGAAGTCACATAGAATCACTTTTGCTTCATTTTATTAGGATCATCCCAGTTTCAAAAGGAAGGAAAATAGACCCCATTTCTTCATGGGAGGAGTGGAAAAATCACATTGCAAAAGGGAAATGAGATGAGGGGTGAATGTTAAAGCTAGCTTTAAAAGCAATTGCCTTAGCCAGCACTGCATCTGTTCTAGATTCTATCCAATATTGCTACTTGGAAGGGTAAGGGAGGTGGAGATGAGCTGTGGGAATCTAGGAACTGGGAGAGAGTAATTAACTGCCAGAATAAAATCCATTCACCCAGGTCAAGGGCAATAAAGTTGAGAGGCCTTTAACAGGGTCAGAGATTTCCAAATAGCCAATAAAAATGTCCCATGTGAAAAAAGTCAGTTACACATCTTCCAGTCCCAGAGAACACAAAGCCACCTCACAACAGTAATAGTCATACATGACCTTTCTCATTCTTTTCATATCTTCTCCCCTTCCCATCCCAACTTCAACTCTGTTGGAAACAGAAAATCAGAAACCATTCTTAATACCCTAGGGAAAGAAGAACAGGGAAAAAAAGGAGGCCTTCTCTCACTCCCAGCTTGCACATGTCCAGCCTGCAGCAGGCCCTTGTTGGGAGAGGTGGAAAGATTTTAATGTTAAAGCAATTTTGGCATTTTGATTATTACCTGTTGTTGGTCATTTATAATAATGTACTTGGACTGTATTTGTGACCTAACATGATTGTAGGACTTTACTTAAGGGCAGTCAGAAAATATATGGGGCCTGCCTGAGCTTCAGTCCAAGGGTAGGAGAAAAACAACTCACATTGAAAAGTTAAAAAGAGTAGTGGAAAACAAATAAATTGTTTAAAATACCAGTTATCTTGTTAGGTCTGCAATAGGTGAGTTTCCGTGATAGTTAAAGAATCATTTAAAGAGTGAAAAACCAATTAAGCAGATATCTGGTATCCCATGACATATACTAGAATGTTCCATCATTTAACCAACTGTGTAATCACATCACACAGCGTGCAAGTCAATCTCTCTGTGCCTTATATTTTTTTCACGTGTAAATGAGATAAATTATATCTGTCTCATTGGGTAGATTAAGTGCTTAGAACAGTGTCTGGCAAATACTAGCTGTTCAGCAAATGATAGTTATCATCATCATCATCATCATCTGCCCTAAATCTTTTTGCTGAATTAAGATTTTTAGCAAGTCAGTTTTTCATTTTCCTTTTGTTAGTAGATACTAATCTTTGGGCTTTAAAAAAATAATATTTTTATGATGCAATAATATCCTTAAAATGATTGAATATAGTAAGTATTCAATAAATGGTAGTTTTTAGTGTGGTCACTTCAAAGCAAATACTTTCACCTTTCTTTCTTTCCTCCATGTACTAACTATATACATGCTGGTGTTCCATTTTTAATCTCTTTGGATCTCAGTTTCTTTACCTACCTCACAGGGTTGTTGTGAGGAATAAGATCATTTTTGTGAAAACACTTATAAAACGCTCTATAGGGGTGCCTGGGTGGCCAGTCATTAGGCGTCTGCCTTCGGCTCAGGTCATGATCCCAGGATCCTGGGATCGAGCCCCACACTGGGCTCCCTGCTCAGCGGGAAGCCTGCTTCTCCCTCTCCCACTCCCCCTGCTTGTGTTCCCTCTCTCACTGTCTCTCTCTCTATCAAATAAAAAAAATAAAATCTTTAAAAAAGAACTCTACAAATATGAGTTAGCATTCTTGTTTATTGTACAGATTACTTCTTTTATATTATTTATAAATCTCCTTCAAATGATTTTGAATGATACTCAATATTTTTCTGTAAGAAAACAGAGCTGAAATCTCCTTTCGCATATAAGTTGCTTTCTAAAAGTAGGTGTGTATTTTCTAGCCCTTACACATAGAGGCTGTGATTGCAGGGGAAGTACAAGATTCCCCCTAGCCTCCCAGTTTTTCTTCTTCTTGGTGCTGAGCTACTTTCCTACCTCACCTGAAATTTCCTGATTAGTGTTTCTAGAAGGATGGACAAGAAAAGTCTAATATCTGATAACACATTCATATTTTACCTGGAGAGGTAAGGCAAACTTAGGTGCTGAGAGAGGGGACTGTCTCCTAAAACTTCTCAGAACGAATTAATTAACTAGCCCAGAGTTATCTAAGAGCATCCATCCTACAAGTATGAGATCGTAAGATGGGTACATTTCAGCAGAAGAGTGAAACATGATCACAACCATCTAAGAATAAATAGCTCAACAAGCTTTTATTCTATTTATGTCCAGCAGAAGGTGGCTGCTTCCCTAAGATGTCTCCCACCAGATGGTGACTTCTCAGTTCATTTTTAACTACCTGCAAAATCATGGCACAGGGCTCTGACCTCATTTCATTTTAGAATTCACCTTTTGTTTCAGCACTATATCACTATAGCTTCTGATTTCCATCTGGACAAAAAAGTTCCTCAAAAGGCAGGAGGTCAAAGTCATGGGCAAACACATACGCACATGAATGTATTTACTTTTATAAACAACTTACTCTTCATAATCCATCTGTAATAATGGGCAACTGATATTTTGTTTCAGACCAGGTTCCCCTCTCTACATACATAATAACAACTATCTCTATTGACTTATTGACTCAAGGAGTGAAAACTGATTTTAAATTATTCTAAAGAAAACCTAATTATGAAGACATTGGAAGTTCTCTCTATATAATGCATTGTAAAGTCAATCCAATAGATTGGATCATCTATATCAATCCTCATTCCCCAAATTTCCCTTTGTTAGTATTCATGACTGAGAGTTGACAGCACAATTACATATTAAGCCTCTAGGAAAATCAGGGTAAGGAGTCACTAGGGAGCTTAGCCATCACTCTTATCAATTACTTTGTTTTGCCTGGATTTATGACCCCACAATTTATGACACATTGCCCCCTTAAAATTAGCCTGGAGAAGGTATTTTTTTTTTTTTTAAGTAAGCTCTACTCCTAACATGGAGTTTGAACTCATGCCTCTGAGATCGAGAGTCTTCCACTGACTAAGCCAGCCAGGCGCCTGAAGAACAGATATCTTAGAAGTAGGCGCTACTTGTAGGAAAAGGTATATAGCCTGTAGAAGGATCAGGATCTGCTCATCACTACTATTGAGAAAATAACTCACAATAAGCAAAAGATGGGCTATTTTGTTATTTTATTGAATGTAATTTAGCAAATGATGTTTTGGAGAAATGACAGTGCTATACTGCTCTTGCCATCAAATATAAATTCGTCTCAACTGTTTTTTCATCTTTCTTTTCCAGGATGAATTGATAATTGTACTGAGTACAACAAATAGGTAACTGGGGAAAAGTGATATGAACATATGAAAAATAATATTAGTTAAAAAGAAATAATGAAAATATTGATGATATAGTTTAATAACTAATGATAATCACTCTCAGCATCATATGGAGAACTTTTGTTGCTGTATACTTTTTAAAATTTCAGATTTTATAGCACAGAACATTACAGCTATTACTCCAAAAAATGTGAAGTTGAACATTTGAGAATAACTAGTCCAGCATCCTAATTTTACATATGGGGGAACTAAAGCCCATAAAGATTAGGTGACTTTCCCCAAAACACCAGCTAACTTATGGCAGAAGATTGTACCAAATGTGATTCCACATCTTCTGACTCTTAGTTTTGCATTCTTCCCACTCCCATGCACACCATACAGATAATTGCTTTTACATTAAAAATTAATTCATGCACATAGTTAAAATTATACTAAAAAAGTAGTCCTCCATCTTAGACATGCATTAAAGTTATTCGGAGAGGGGTGCCTGGGTAGCTCAGTTAACTGGGTGTCAGACTCTTGATTTCAGTTCAGGTCATGATCTCAGGGTTGTGAGACCGAGCCCCACATTGGGCTCCACACTCAGGGTAGAGTCTGCTTGAGATTTTCCCTCTCTCTCCTCCCCTCTCCCCCCCCACCCCGCTCACTCTCTCTCTCTCAAATAAATAAATAAATAAATAAATAAATAAATACATACATACATACATACATACATACATAAATAGTAAATAAATAAAATCTTTTAAAAAATTAGCTGGAGACCTGTTAAAACTACCAACACCAGACTGTATCCAGATCAATTATATCACAACATCTGCCAATGGGATCTAGGCATCACTAGTTTTCAAGGTTCCCCAGGTGATTGCAATGAGCAGCCAAGTTTGAGAATCACTGTACAAAAATAATTATAATAATTATAATGAAAAACAGTTGTCTTTTGCCTAACTCCTTCTAATTCCCTAGTCTACTTCTTATAATAGTTCTCAAAGTTTGAGCCTGGGACCAGCAGCATTGTTAAGAACTTCTTAGAAATGCATATTCATGGAGTCCACCCCAACCTACTGAATCAGAATCTTTGAAGATGGGACCGATTAAAATATGATTCTTACTCATGTTAAAATTTTGGAATCCCTATTCTATAGGCTTCCCTTTTGCAACTATTGTTAGTGATTTCCTCTGTGTTTACCTCCATCTCTGAATATGCTTATAATCTTATTTCTTATTTTGACAATTTTCTACTTCATCTATTGACTTCCTGTTATGGCAACTCAGAATTTATTTAGTTCTTTGTACTTTTTCTCCTGCCCTCATCCTTCCAGTAAAGTTATGTCATATTTTTTTGCTGAATCAATAAGTCTGTGTTTACATTATTAATACTATAAAATGTTTCCTGGAAAGCCTAGATCAATCTATGCTTATATGCCTTTTCTTACATAGTTATTGTTTGTCCTGAGGTTAATAATTGCCTAGTTTGTTTATTGGTTTGTTTTCTATGTATCTATTCTTATTTTTTTGTACATACTCCACTATATCTGTTATGCCTATTAATATAATTTTCTAAATACCCAACTATGAGATTTTATGTCCAACCCATTTGGAATCCTATGCTCCTCAGCCCTCCATCATCCTGTTCTGATCTGGACTGCTTATTCTCTGAAGTCTGTGGTACAGCTGATATCCTAGAATTTGGCATCATCTTTGACTTCTTTCTCTCACGCTATCTTCAGTCTGTATGGAAATCTACTGCTTCTACCTTCAAAATGTATCTGGAATCTGATGCCTTTTCTTGATCTCCTCTGCTACCATCCTGTCTTAATCACCATCATCTCTCACCTAGACTGAAATTGTTTCCTTAATTCTTCCACCCATCATCCCCCTTTCAAACTATAAAACAAAAAGTTTTGTTCAGATCCTGTTTCATATACTTATAGTTAAGTGTAAATAAACAAAGGAGCTATGTGCTGTTTGTAAAATGTTTGTTACTTCATGTGTATGGGGTGGGTGGAAATGGGTTGGGGGAGAGGATAGGTGGACAGATTATGGGTGCAGTAATTCTATATATCTTCTCACTGATTTCCCTGTAGTAGATCTATGTTATGGGGGAAAACAAACAAACAAAAAAATGAAACATTTATACAATGAATACTTACTATGCACTGCAAGGATACAGAAATAGAACATGTGATGCTAGCCTGTGAAAATTTACAGATTTTTTTAGGAGATAAAACATGTACATACATTACACTGGACAAAACAAGGTTGGATTATATCTAGAAACTAGTATTATAAGGCATCCTTAGAAATTCAGAGAGAATGCATCATTTTGGCTGACTAACCAAGCACACTATAGAGAAGGCAGGATTTGTGTTGGGATTTAAAATATAGGTAATATTTTCATGTGCCGAGACTAGATGGAGAAATTTTAGAGTGAGGTAACAGTGACAGTAAAGTATGGAGCAAAGAAATATAAGGAATATAGATTAGGACAATTTGACTGATATATTGAAACTGTGCCAGAGAGTAGCTGAAAATAAAATGCAAAGGGTAGATAGGTTTTTATTGATGTTGAGCATTTAGTGGATTGGTTGCCCTCTTTTAAAATTGATTTAATTAATCCTTTATATATTATAGGCAATAATAATAGCTCTCAGCTAACCCAAGCAAGTAGATTTTATTATCTCCATTTTATAAACGAAGGAACTTGAGGCCCAAAAGATTTAAGTAACTTGCCTAAGGTCAGAATGCTAGAATGTGGTTTGGTGAGTATTTGAACCTATGCAATCTCATTCATAGAGCCTGTGTTCTTAAATACCGCCTATACTGGCTTTATTTGCCTATTATATATGTTGCAAATACTTTCTCCATTTTTTATTTATCATCTTAACTTTGTGTATGGTATCTTTCACTGTGTAGACATTTAAAATGTTTATGTAGTCACATTTTCAATATTTAAAAAATTTTTACTCAGTCATGTTTCATACCAAGAAAGGCTTAGTATGGAGAGTAATAAAAATATTCTCCTACTGAGCACATTTGTCATGATGAGCAATGGGTTATGTATGGAACTGTTGAATCAATATAAATATTTTCCTACTGTATTTTATTCTGAAGTTTTAGCTTTTATTTTTAACTTTATGATAATTAATCTTGAATCTTTTACTGTGTGTGTCTATGGTCTGAGGTAGGGATCTAACTTTATTTTTCCCCCAAATGGCTAGCTAATTGTTCCAAAAATATGTTCTTTCTTTAGTGAGTTGACTTGCTACCTTGATATAGTTGATATTCAGAAATTAGCCACGTTGCAGGCGCCTGGGTGACTCAGTTGGTTAAGCGACTGCCTTCGGCTCAGGTCATGATCCTGGAGTCCCGGGATCAAGTCCCACATCGGGCTCCCTGCTCAGCAGGGAGTCTGCTTCTCCCTCTGACACTCTTCCCTCTTGCGCTCTCTATCTCTCATTCAAATAAATAAATAAAATCTTTAAAAAAAAAAAAGAAAGAAATTAGCCATGTTGCTACACAGTATACCAATTAGTGTTCATTCTGATTAAGAATTCTTTTAAATATCCAACCCTGGAAGGAATACCAATTGGAAACACTACAGTGTAAATTAGATAATGTTGGGTTCTTAATACCCAGCTGCCATAAATGTATCCAAGAACAGAAATTTTGGCTCCGGAGGTCAAATCTTCTGAAGGAAGAAGATGATGAAAGAAGAAAAGTTGATTTTTAATTTAGGGTATGGGTGGGAGAAACTATTGCCTTCTTCACAATTTGGTCTTTTATAGGCAAAATTCTCACATTTTGGATGACAATAATTGGAGAACATCTGGCACCAACTGAAGTAATGAGGACTTATAACCTGACTTTTTAGTAAGCAAATCTTTCCAAAATTTTCTAATATTTCCCAGCTTTGGACCAAAGGAAAAACCATCAAACAAAACGACCATAGGATAAATAGTCTGATGAAGGCAATTTCCTGGAAATGTGAAATTTAAGATGGGTTCTGGGAGAGGGAAATGCCAAATCTTTTCATTTCCTCCAGGACAACATCATACATGTATATCAGTGGTCCTTCTGTATAGAGTAGCAGGAAATCTATATGCACATATTGAATAATTTCCTCCCACTTCACTATATGTGTGCTCTGAACAATTCATGTCCTTACTTGCCTTCACAATGGTTCAGTGTGATCTAACACAGATTCAACCATCTGTCTGCGTTTTCTTCCATTTGCAACATTTGTTCTTCCTGCTGATCTGACTGCTTCTCTTCTCTGCTTTCTGATTCAGATAGAGCAATCTGTTCCAGAAATGTACTTGTTAGCCAAAAGTGAGTACCTTGGACTACAGAAATATAAAATTCACCCCAGCTAACAACATTTAAAAAAACCGCTGTTTTGTTTTTTAACTATATTGCCTGGCAAGCATTCCAAGTTCTTTATGACAGACACTTTTCAACCTGTTGACAAAATCAAATACATATGAATCTAAAACCATGCTTGGAAGAAATAAACAGTTTTACTTGGACATGCCCCCGAGGATCTCTAGTCTAATGATCCTGGTTCATTAAGTTTCAACATTCCTTCTTGAGATGTGCATCTCAGAACATCCTACTGAAATAACTTACTTTCCTCTTGAAGTACTTTCTTTAGTTGTTCTTTCAATATGAGTCTTTTAGTGGGAAAGCCTCTCAGTTTTGTTTTTTTGTGGGCTTTTTTTGATAGTATATTTCATTTTCATTCTCAGAAGATCATTTCAATTATATATTATTTCACTATCTTCTATCTCCCATGATCATTATTAAGACATTAGCTGCCAGGGTAACTTCTTTGTGGGTAATCTATCTTTTCTTTCTAGTTGTTTTTAAGATCTTCTTCCTGTCTTTGTTGTTCTGCAGCTTCACGCTATGTGTCTACATGGGGTTTTTTAATTTTATACTGGTTGGGATTTATTGGGCTTCCTGAAAGTGACAACTGATGTCATTCATCAATTTTAGAAAATTCTTAGCCTTTATTTTTTCATATGTTGCTTTTCCTTATTTGAATTACCTCTTCCAGGAATTCTAATTAGCCCTTCTCACTCTATACTTTATGTTGACAAAACTCTCTTTAGTGTTTTACACCTATTTGTCTCTCTGAGCTGGCAATCGGAATATTTTTTTCAGTTCTATAATCCCATTATTTATTCTAGTCAGCTGTGTCTAATCTGCTTTTTAATCCTCTGACTGAGTTTAAATTTTATTCGTTACATTTTCACTTTTAGAAGTTCAGTATGGTTAGTTTTCAAATCTTCCTGATTAGTTCCTTCTCATTGCTTATGTATTTCAATCTCTTTTTTTAATCTCTTTTATATTTCTATAAACATATTAAGCATAGTTATTTTATATTTTTGTCTGATCATTCCAGTATAAGAAGTTTATCAGGGTCTGGTTCTCTGGTATATTATTTACTTTCATATCTGTTGGATTGCCTCTTTTTGTGTTTGTGATTTTTAAATTATTATTAAATAATACTTAGAATTCTATCATAGAAATTTGGGCTAGCATAAGAGCATGCTCCTCCAGGGAGGGTTTGTGTTTTCTTTTCCAGGGGCCTAGAAACACAATACACCAATTCCACTTAAATTTCAACATTCCATTAGAACAAATTTAGGCTCCAAACCCTTTTGAAGGGCCACAATATTGTGGAGAGACTTTTTTTTTTTTTTTTTGACTTCTACCCAGATCCAATTCTGAGACCAGTCATCTATTTTACTATCAGCAGGGTCAGGTTTCTTTTTTTTAAAAACGTCATTCTTGCCCTGAAATTGTAGGCCTTCCAGGGTTCCATCTTTATACAGTATGATCTCTGATCTACTCAAGACTGTTCCTATGTACTCTTCTGCATAGTAATTCTAAGCTACCATGACTCATAGAGTTGGCTAAGAATTTGATGACTTCAAGGTTCACATATCTTCCTAATCTTGTATTCCTTGCTCAAGCCTGTTTTCAGTAGATTTCCATTACTTTGTTGCAGACTCATTCAATAATTTTAAGTGAATTATCCTTAATTTTAGAGAACAGTTTTAACTGTCTGTGGCAGGAAGGTTTTAAGATCTCTAATCCTCCATATTGCCATACTACTGACATTTTTATTTCTCTTTCACTTTTGAAGGATAATTTCACTAGATACAGAATTGCTTCTAGCTTGATTTTTTTTCTTTCAACATTTTAAATATTTCACTCCACCCTCTTCTTGCTTGCAGAGTTTCTAATAAGAAGCCTACTGAAATTCCTCTGTAATGTTTTCCCCCCACCCCTGCTTCTTTCAAGATTTTCTCTTTGTCTTTGGTGTTCTGAAATTTAAATATGAAATGCCTAGGTGTGGGGATTTTTATTATTTTTATTTTTGTATCACTACTGCTTAGTGTTCTATGAGCTTAATGGATCTGTTGTTTAGTATCTATCATTAATTTAGGAAGATTATTAGTTATTATTGCTTCAAATATTTCTATTGCTCTGTTTTCTCTTTCTTCTCCTTCTGGCGTTAAAATTATACATATGTTAGACCTTTTGCTTTTGTCCTCAGTTTTTAGATGCTCTCTTCTGTTTCTTTTATTCTTTTTATTCTTTGCTTTTCAATTTGGAAAGTTTCTATAGACCTATCTTCAAGTTCACTGATTCTTTCCCCAGCCGTGTTGAGTCCACTGAAGGCATTCTTCATTTCTATTACTGTATTTTTTTATTTTTATCATTTCTTTTGATTCTTTCTGAAAGTTCCCATTTTTCTGCTTATGTTACCCATCTGTTCTTGCATGTTGCCTACTCTTTCCATTAGAGTTCCTAACATATATTTTAAATTCCCTATCCTTTAATTCAAACATCTGTGACATATCTGAGTCTGGTTCTGATAGTTGCTTTGTCTTTTCAGACTGCTTTTTCTTGCCTTTTAGCATGCCTTGTAATTTTATATTAAAAGTCAGATATGTTGTATTGGGTAATTGCAACTGAGGCAGACAGATCTTTAGAGAGAGATTGTATGTTACTCTGGCCAGGAGATGTGCTGTTTAATGTTCAAATTTCTCTAATGGTCTTATATTTTGGTCTTTTCTGATGAGCTATCAATCTGTGTAGACTTTTTTCAGCTATAATCCGTTATTATTATACTAGAACTTTACTGGTATGGTGGTAGAGGGTGTGGGAGGAGGAGCATTTTATAATCATCTAATTGAGTCTCAATCTTTTAGGGGGCCTATGCCTTGGGAATTGTGGTCTTCACAAGTGTTTCTATCCCTTCTTCAGTTGAATAGCTTTTACCCCATATTCCCTACTCTCTGGCTGCCATGTTCACAGTCTATTTCCTTAAAGCCTTGTCCCCTGTTGAGTAAGGTTTTTGTTTGTTCTTTCCCTTATGTAAAACAGGAAGGTAAGAGGGGTCTGGAGTGAGGAGGAATTACCTTTCCTCTCCTGGGATAAGTTTGCAAAATTGTGCTTTGGCAACAGCTTTTTCGCAGGAGAGTAGGCCTTTTTTATGGAGAAGTCTCTGGGTGTGGTTTGCAATTGTTACCTTCCCACCCCTCACTCACCCATTACCAAAACCAAGGATGAATTTTTGTGGGATCCTTACCATGAGCACTTGGACATGAGTTCCTGGACAGAGAACCCATGAAAGTGTGGGAGCCCCTCAAGACTGCAGTCCCTAGGGGTTTTTCACTCTCACACTAGACCAAACTCGACCTTCAGCAATTTGTCAGAATTGCCATTTAAGTTTCCTACCAGTTTATGTTTCCAGTGATTTTTGCTTTAGGTAGGCAGATTTTGACTGCTCTTTCTCTCTGGTACCTGCCTTTCCAGATTTCAGGGTATTGGTTTGCAATAAAGCATCAGTTCTCAGGCAGATCCAAGAAAAGTCACTGATATTCAGTTTGTCCAGATTTTTCTTATTGTAAGGATGGCAGTGATAACTTCCAAGTTCTTTACATGTCAGAGCTGAAATTAAAAGTTTCACTATTGGGGTGACTGGGAGCTCAGTTGGTTAAGTGTCCAACTCTTGATTTTGGCTCAGGTCATGATCTCAGGGTCATGGGATCAAGCCCCACATTGGGGTCTGCGCTCAGCGGGGAGTTTGCTTATCCCTCTTCCTCTGCTCCCCACCCCCCCTTTCAAATAAATAAATAAATAAATAAATAAATAAATAAATAAATAAAATCTTTAAAAAAAAGTTTTACTACTGGGGCACCTGGCTGGCTCAGTGGGTAGGGCATGCGACTCTTGATCTCAGGGTAGTGAGTTCGAGCCCCACATTAGGCATAGAGCTCACTAAAAACAAAACAAAACAAAAAAAGTTTCACTACTGACTTTTACATTTTCACTGCAGTTTGAGTAATGCTTGGTTTTCAAACAAAAGAAAAGAATACTGCCTAACTTATGTAAAAAAGTATTTGTGGGGCATCCGGGTGGTTCAGTTGGTTAAGTGTTCAACTCTTGATTTCAGCTCAGGTCATGGTCTCAGGGTTGTGAGATTGAGCCCCAAGTTGGGCTCCATGCTAGGCATGCCTCCATGCTAGGCATCTGCTTAAGATTCTCTCTTCCTCTGCCCCTCCCCACTTGTCTCTCTCTCTCTCTCTCTCTAAAAAAAAAAAACCCAAAAAAACAAAAAACAGAATTTGTCAGAAGGATATTGAGAACCAAGACAGCTCTGGGGCATTAATTAATAAGAACTATAGGAAAAACTGATGGAGGGAGGTGGGTGGAGGATGGGCTAAATGGGTGATGGTAAGGAGGGCACTTGTGATGAGTACTGGGTCTTCTATGTAAGTGATGAATCACTAAATTTTACACCTGAAACCAATTTTGCCATATATGTTAACTAATTTGAATTTAAATAAAAACTTGGAATTACAAAAAAAGAAAAAGAACTATAGGGAAACTTTTATCAGCAACACTCTAGTTAGGATACCTCCACTGAGATGACTGAATTTCAACTATTTTCAGTACCTTAATTAGTATGTTCAAGATTTGAATTTTAGGAATTCAGGGAAGAAGGTGGCAGAATTTTCCAAATCCTTACACAAAAGCAGAGCAAGCAACTAGATTGCAAAACTATTTGGGGAGGATTTTTAACAGAACTAGATGATAGGATGTCTTCCCAAACGCCAAAACACCAGTATCTATAGGTCTGTGTATTATCACTGCCTTGGTAGAAGAAACCTGGGGAAGCAATAAGGCATGTGACAGAACTAAGAACAGCATAATACCTGAATAGCCAACAGGTATTCCTGGAAATTGCAGTGGATCAATTCGAGAACAGCAGTTGCAACTGGGAAGAGTTTTGCCCAATCCCTTAGATGATAAGGCATGATGTAAGGACTGCTGGAACCATCTGTGTCCAATTCTCAAAATGAATTTACCAGAGTTTTCTTGCAATACTGAGCCACACACTAAAAGAAAAACTTCTGAGAGTAACATAAATTTTAAGAATAGTGGTAACAGACTCAAAAAGGGCAGGATTTGGAAAATAATGGGAGGGGGAGAGAGCCAGAAAATCTTAGAAGTAAGCCTCTAATTTTTTAAACACTATGTGATGAAACAACAGAAAGAGCTTTATGTAGGGGGACCTGGGTGGCACAGTTGGTTAAGTGTCTGACTCTTGGTTTTGGCTGGGGTGGTGATCTGGGGGTCCTGGGATGGAGCCCCATGTTGGGCTCTGTGCTGTGTGTGGAGTCTGCTTGGGAATCTCTTTCTACCTTTCCCTCTGCTATTCCCCCCTGTCATTTCCCCCCGCCCCCGCTGTGCTCTCTCTCTCTCTCTAATAAATAAATAAATCTTTAAAAAAAAAGAAAGAAAGAGCTTTATGTAGTTAGACAAGCTATCTGCAACAACCCTCCTTCTTATAGCTTAAGAAAATTAAATTCATATAAAATTGAATAGAAAGGAATCACAGTCAAATCCCTTACAAAGTTACTGTAACACAAAGAATAAGGAACAGATAATTTCCTTATAGACAATGAATCATGGAAAACACATACAAAAATCAGATCAGCACTGTAATATACTATTTCAAAAGAAGCTAAAAGACATTAAGAAAATGATGTAAGGCATAAAAAAACAACATAAATCAGAATCAGAAAGTCAGAAATGAGGTGACATTCTCAAGAAAAAATAAAAACAAAAGAAAATATAATTTTAGAAATAAAGATAACTTGAAAGTAACATACGCATTAATAAATATATCAAATAATTCTTTAATAGAAAAAGAAGTAAAAAGGATGCAAACTTTGAAAAGGAAGAAGAAATAAAAAAGGGAAAGAAAATTAGAAAAAAATGACAAATATTAAAGACAGGTAAAGAAGATCCAATATATAAAGCCTTTGTGGCCCAACAATCTATATTGTATAATATATCGTATTATGTAGCATAGACATACAAAATATGGGGAAAATTGGCACAGCACAAACATTTTTAACTGTACTAATACTAATTGGCATTGGTATTGTTATTCTGAGACTACTGTGTATGTATGTGGGATAAAACAAATGAATAATTATGGGTTATTATGACCTGTGTTCTTGAGAAACAGGACTCAGTAAGGAAGAAACTTCTGGTTTCCATAGTTTATTTTGTTTTATTTTATTTTATTACTTTTTTGTCATAAGTGTACTCTTTAATCCCCATCACCTATTTCACCCATCCCCCTACCCACCTCCCCTCTGGTAACCATCAGTTTGTTCTCTATAGTTAAAAGTTTCCTTTCCTTTGTTTCTTAAATTCCACATGGGTGAAATCATGGTATTTGCCTTTCTCTGACTGACTTATTTCACTTAGCATTATACTCTTTAGCTCTATCCATGTCGTTGCAAATGGCAAGATTTTATTCTTTTTTATTGCTGAATAATATATATATTATACATATAATATTATACATATTATATCCCATCTTTTTAAAAAAATATTTTATTTATTTATTTGACAGAGAGAGAACACAGAGAGAGAGGGAACACAAGCAGGGGGAGTGGGAGAAGGAGAAGCAGGCTTCCTGCCGAGCAGGGAGCCCGATGCGGGGTTTGATCCCAGGACCCTGGGATCATGACCTGAGCCAAAGGCAGATGCTTAACTATTGAGCCACCCAGGCACCCCTATATCACATCTTTATCCATTCATCTATCGATGGACACTTGGGCTGCTCCGACAGTTTGGCTATTGTAAAAAATGCTGCAACAAACATGGGGGTACATGTATCCCTTTGAATTAGTGTTTTTGTATTTGGGGGTTTAATACCCAGTAGTACAATTACTGGATTGTACAGTAGATCTATTTTTAGTGTTTTGAGGAAACTCCATACTGTCTTCCACAGTGGCTGCACCACTTTGCATTCCCATTAACAGTGCAAGAGGGTTCTTTGTTTTCTCCATATCCTCACCAACACCTGTTGTTTCTTGTGTTTTTTATTTTAGCCATTCTGACAGGTGTGAGGTGATGTATCCTTGTAGTTTTGATTTGCATTTCCCTGATGATGAGTGATGTTGAATATCTTTTCATGTGTCTGTTGGCAGTCGGATGTCTTCATTGGACAAATGTCTGTTCACGTCTTCTGCCCATTTTTTAACTGAATTCTTTGTCTTTTGGGTGTTAAGTTGTGTAAGTTCTTTATATATTGTGGATACTTTATGTATTTTGGATACTAATCCTATATTGGATATGTCATTTGCAAATATCCTCTCCCATTCAGTAGGTTGTCTTTTAGCTTTGTTGATTGTTTCCTTTGCTGTGTAGAAATTTTTTATTTTGATGTAGTCCCAATAGTTTGTTTTTGCTTTTATTTTGCTTGCCTCAGGAGACATACCCAGAAAAATGTTGCTGTGGCCAATGTCAAAGAAGTTCCTGCCTATGTTGTCTTTAAGGACTTTCGTGGTTTTAGGTCTTACACTTAGGTCTTTAATCCATTTTGAGTTTGTTTTTGTGTATCGTGGAAGAAAGTGGTCTAGTTTTATTCTTTTGCATGTAGCTGTCCAATTTTCCCAACACCGTTTGTTGAAAAGACTGTCTTTTTCCTGTTCTGTATTCATTCCTCTTTTGTCAAAGATTAATTGACCATATAATTGTGGGTTTATTTCTGGGTTTTCTAATCTATTCTATTGATTCATGTGTCTGTTTTAATGCCAGTACTATACTATTTTAATTACTACTGCTTTGTAATATAACTTGAAATCTGGAATTGTGATACCTCTAGTTTTGTTTTTCTTTTTCAAGATAGCTTTGGCTATTCAAGGTCTTTTGTGGTTCCATATAAATTTTAGGATTGTTTGTTTTAGTTCTGTGAAAAATACTGTTGGTATTTTGATAGGGATTGCATTAAATCAGTAGATTGCTTTGGGTAGTATAGACATTTTAACAATATTTGTTCTTCCAACCCATGAGCATGACTTTCTATTTCTTTGTATTGTCTTGAATTTCTTTCATCAGTGTTTTATAGTTTTCAGATTACATGTCTTTCAACTCTTTGGTTAAGTTTATTCCTAGATATTTTATTGTTTTTGGTGTAATTGTAAATGGAATTGTTTTCTTAATTTCACTTTCTGCTGCTTTGTTATTAGTGTATACGTATGCAACAGATTTCTGTACATTGATTTTGTATCCTGCCATAGTTTGTTATGAAAAATTATCTATCACTTGTATAATTGTTCTGCTATATGTTACATGTCTTTTTATTTCTGTCTGCTGTAAGATTTTCTCTTTAATTCTGTTTTTCAGCAATTTGGCTATGATGTACCTACTTGGGGTTTTCTTTGTATTTATCCTACCTGATGGCATGATATACTTCAAACTTTCTTGGGAAATTTTCACCTGTTCTGTCTTCATATTTTTTCTGCCTCTATTCACTCTCTTCCTTCCCCTTCCATGACTCCAAATATATGTATTTTAGATCACTTGGTATCTTCTCACAATTCTACTAAAGTAGGTCTGCTTTTTTTCTTCATTTTTTCCCTCCTTTCTGTTGTTTAGATTGGGTAATTTCTATTGAAATTTCAGTTAACTGACTCCTTCACTTCACTTACCTTTTCCTCTGTCAGTTTTACCTGAAATTGTCTTTTTTCGGTCTTCATTTTTGGAGGGTACTCTTATTAGATATAGAAATTTAGGTTAAAATTTTATTTCAGCACTTTAAAATGTCATTTAATTATCTTATGCCATTTCCAATTTGCTGTATATTCTAGTCAGAGAATTCTTCATCTTAGATATTATATTTTCTAGATCAGAAATTTTCATTTGGATCTTTTTCTAAAAATAATTTTCATCCCTCTAATCCCTCTACTTACTCTGCCCTTTAGTTAATTAATCATGACTAAATTTTAATAGCTGTTTTAAATCCTTATCTACTAATTCCAACATTTAGTCCAGTCAGGCTTGGTATTGATTTTTTCAATATGTCTATAGGCCATATTTTCCATTTCTTTTCATGTTAATAATTTTTTGTTATGTACTGGACATTGTAGGGACACTGAATATTGTCTCTGAAAAATGTTAGTTTTTTTGGCAGAAGTTGACTAAATACAAACTCAGAATTCTGTTTCCCTTGGATGGACAGTGGCCCTTTCTGCTATTGTTTTCTACTGGGTGCTTTACAGTTTCCCATTACATGAGCATAGTCTGGGATCATCCAAAGACTTGGATGGAATTTTTATGCAGATTTTCAGACTCCCTTATTCTCAGGGTCCTCCCTTTAATTCCAGCCAGTGTGTCAAATCTACACTTTGTCTTAGGATTCCTTGTGCTACTAAGACTGCAGCTTTCTACTTAACTTCTAGCTACCCCATGCTCCACAGACTGGGAACTTCCCTCAGGCAACAAGCCACAAAGTACATTTCCCTAATTTCAAAAGTCAACATTCCTTTAGTTTTTGTTTCCTTTTCATTGTTCCCCAGATACTTCAACTATTTTTTTTAATATTTTGTCCAGATCTTAAATTTATAATCTGAAGGAGGGTTAGTCTGACATATGCTACTGTTATTACTGGAAGCAGAACTCATTCTAGTAATCTTTTCCACCGTGTGTGTTTGAAAGCAAAGAGTGCTAATAGCAGTGAGCTATAAACTTCCCTAACTTGGGAAAGGAAGCAGATATCCAGATCCAGGAAGCCCAGAGATTTCTAAATAAGATGAACTCAGGGGCTCCTGGGCATCTCAGTCAGTTAAGCATCCAACTCTTGATTTTGGTAGTGAGCACATCTACCCCAGGTCTTGATTTTAAATACCACTCTCCACATTTATACCAGTTTTGTGGTATTTCTGCCAAAAATGTATAACCTTAATCTAATTATAAGAAAAGATCAGACATACAACTTGATGACAACCCTGGAAGTGTCCTGAACTTATCAATCTACATAATTCCAGAAGTGGGATTGAGTGAGATGGTATTAACTGAGTGAATGGTGGAAATTTTTCCAGCTGGGCCTTTTTACTACACTGTGGTTCTGACTGGATTATGACTTTTAACATATAATCACAGAAAATATTATGGTCCTTTTCCTCCAAGAAGTAACTCAATTGGGGTGACTGGCTGGCTTAGTCAGTAGAGCACATAGCTCTTGATCTTGGGACTGTGAGCTTGAGTTCACATATAAGTTTGAGTTCATATAAAAAGATACCATGTTCGGTGTAGAGATTATAAGGAGTAACTCAAAATGAAAAAGAAACACTAAACCATAAAATATATAATTTATATGCTGAAAATAAAATATCTTCTTTCTAGGAAACAAAATAGTGATTTGGAACATATTCCTTCGTTTCTTCCTTTAGCTTGTCTCTCAATGTTGGTTTCTATACAGTAAATGCAATAACCACTTCTAGTTTTGAAGAAGTGGCCTTGTGTAGGAGATGAAACTTTTTGTTCCAGCCCTGACCCAGCTCTTGGTTACCTCTCAATCTTCTGTGCTTGTCCAAGTATCCTATTATATTTTTAATAGTTCCCAGTAGTTGAGGATGTTCTAAGAATTGTCAGTGTATGAAGGAAAGGACCTCAGCATCTACATTTAGGCTGACTGGAAGCCAGACCCTCAGACAGCAGCTTTTAAAATTATGTAAATATATACAGTCCTGAGGGGCCACAAGTATAAACCCCACTGGCCCCAGAATCAGGTGATCTGGAAGTATCCTTTGGGTGGCAATCACAAAACTCAGGACTTCAGATGACTGTATAAACTTGTTTCTGGGAGATACTGGCAAGCTAGAGGAAGGCAGAGGACAAGTGCCAAGATAGCATCCACAGCCTACATTCCTTGAGAGCAGCTGTGTAGGCCACTAAATGTGTGCCAAACCTGAAGCCTGATCTTCAGTTCAAAGCTCCAGGACAAGCAAAGTGGCCTCCTTCACAGAAAGACTGGGGAATGTGCCTCAATCTGCTGTCTGTGCCATGCCTTTGAAGTGGTAGCCTGCCAAGAACTGTCCATCTATTGCTACAATCCTGGGCAACACAAGGGTGCAAACCCCTCTGTTCACCAAAACCAGGCGATCAAAGGGGCATCCCTTGGGCATCAGCTGCAAAAACCAGGCACCAGATGCGTGTAAAGCTTCCCCCAAAGAGACTGACACTTTGGAGCATGACAAAGGGTGAGCATAAAGATTGTGCATGCCCACTGAGGTCTTTGGAAAGATTATAGTAATTTACCTGATAAAGAGTTCAAAGTAATGGTCATAAAGCTGTTTGCTGAGTTGGGGAGAAGAATGGATGAACACAATAACTTCAACAAAAAGATGAAAAATATAAGAAGGTAGCAAATGGAAGTGACGGAACTGAAGAATACAACAACTAAACTTAAAAAAAAAATACACTAGAGGGGTTCAACAGCAGACTAAATAAAGTAGGAGAAAGGCACAATCAACCTGAAGACAGGGCAGTGGAACTCAATCAGAGCAGTAAAAAATTAAAAGAATGAAAAAATGAAGATAGTTTAAGGGACTTGTGGGACAACACTGAACAGATTAAAAGTCGCATTATAGGGCTCCCGGAAAGAGAGAGAGAAGGGGCAGGAGTCTCATTCAAAGAGATAATGGCTGAAAACTTCCCTAACTTGGGAAAGGAAGCAGATATCCAGATCCAGGAAGCCCAGAGATTTCTAAATAAGATGAACTCAGGGGCTCCTGGGCATCTCAGTCAGTTAAGCATCCAACTCTTGATTTTGGCTCAAGTCATGATCTCAGCTCAGGGTCATGAGATTGAGTCCCACATCAGGCTCTATGCTGGGCATGGAGCCTGCCTAAGATTCTTCCTCTGAAACACCCCTGCCCACTCCAGCATGTGCACTCTCTCTCTCGTCCTTAAAAAAAAAAAAAAAAGATGAACTCAAAGAGAGCCACAGTAAGACACATTACAGATCTTCCTCAACTTATGATAGGGTTACATCCTAATAAACTCATTGTAAATTCAAAATATTGTAAGCCAAAAATGCATATAATGCACCTAACCTACCAACATCATAGTTTAAACTAGCCTACCTTATGTGCTCAGAACACTTACATTAGTCTACAGTTGGGCAAAATCATCTAACACAAAACCTATTTTATAATAAAATGTTGAATATCTCAGGTAACTTACTTAATACTGTACTAAAAATGAAGAACAAAATGGTTGCATGGGTACAGAATGCTGTATCAGTTCTTTATCCCTGCAATTGCATGACTGACTGAGAGCTACAGTTCACTGTCACAGCCCAGCATCATGAGAGAGTATTGTATTGCATTATCACTAGCCTGGGAAAAGATCAAGACTCAAAATTTGAAGTACAGATTCACAACATTGTAAATGCATATTGCGTATTCAATAGAAATGTGTATTGCTTTCACACCATTGTAAGTTGAACCATTGTAAGCCAAGACCATCTATATAATTAAAGTGTCTAAAGTTAAAGACAGGGGAAGAATATTAAAGGCCGCAAGAGAAAAACAACTTACGGGTACCCATATCCGTACCATATCATATCATACCACACCCAAAAATCAACAGATTTTTCAGCACAAACTTTGCTGAAAAGGCCACAGGGGAATGACACAATATATTCAAAGTGCTGAAAGAAAAAAAGAAAACTTACAAGCAATAAAATTCTACCCAGAAGCGGCGGGGGAAATGGCGGACGGGAAGGCGGGAGAGGAGAAGGCTGAGAAACCGTAGTGAGCTGGAGCCGCCAGAGTAATGGAGGGGAAAGTTCCAGTCGCAGCGCTGAGAAGCGATCAGCTGGAGAAGAAGCTGCAGACCTCCCAACAAAGCCTACAAAGATCTCCACGTTTGGATTTACCATAGGTAGACGACAAAGAAAGCCTCAGCCATATCCATCAAACTTGGATCAAGTAAGCCTAAAGAAACTGTTCCAACGCTTGCTCCAAAAACCCTTTCAGTAGCAGCAGCTTTTAATGAAGATGAAGATAGTGAGCCAGAGGAGATGCCTCCAGAAGCAAAGATGAGGATGAAGAATATTGGAAGGGATACACCAACATCAGCAGGACCAAACTCCTTCAATAAAGGAAAGCATGGTTTTTCTGATAACCAGAAGCTATGGGAGTGAAATATAAAATCTTATCTTGGAAATGTCCATGACCAAGACAATTAAATGATGTGTTTTGAAATTGGGGTGTGGGGTGAGTGTAAAGTTAAAAGGAACAGTTTCCTTTTTTAAAGAATGGTATAAGACTATCTTTGGAGCTGCCTTTTTTTTTTTTAAGATTGAGTGGTACACTAATAAATGAGAGTTTGAAATTAAAAACAAACAAAAAAACTCTACCCAGAAAAGTTATCATGCAGAATTGAAGGAGAGATAAAGAGTTTTCTGGGTAAACAAAAGCTAAAAGAGTTTATCACCACTATATTAGTCTTACAAGAAATGTTAAAGGGATCTCTTTAAGCTGAAAAGAAAAGGTGCTAATTAGTAACAAGAACACTTATGAAAGAAGAAATCCCACTGGAAAAGTAAACATATAATAAAGGTACTGGATTAATTACTTATAAAGCTAGTCTAAAGGTTGTAAGACAAAAGTAATAAAAATAACTATGATCAAAATAACTAGTTAAGGGATACACAAAATAAAAAGATGTAAAGTGTTAAATCAAAAACATAAAACATGCATGTATGTGTGGAGAATAAAAATGTTGAGCTTTAGAAAAAGTTCAAATTTAAGTTATTATCAACTCAAAATAGACTGTTTTAAGTTGTTATAGTAACCTCATAGTAACCACAAAGCAAAAATCTATAGGAAATACACAAAAGAGAAAGAGAAAGAAATATGAGCATACCACTAAAGAAGGTCATCAATTTACAAAGGAAGATAGCAAGAGAAAAAGGAAACAGAGAGGAACAAAAACAATTGAGAGAATGGCGATAAGCACATATCTATTGATAATAACTTAAATGTAAGTGGATTAAATTCTCCAATCAAAAGACATAGAGTGGCTGATAATAATACCCATTTATATGCAGCCTACAAGGACACACTTTAAATATAAAGACACAAACAGACTGAAAGTAAAGGGATGGAAAAAGATACTTCATGCAAATGGAAACCAAAAGAAAGCTGAGTAGCTACATTTATTTTAGACAAGATAGACATTAAAACAAAGACTGTAATAAGAGACAAAGAAGGGCATTATATAATGATAGAAGACTGAATCCAACAAGAATATATGAGTTGTAAATATTTATGTATCCAACATAAAAGCACCTAAATATATAAAGCAAATATTAACAGACCTGAAGGAGAAATAGACAGGGCTACGATAATAGTAGGGCACTTTAATACCCTACTTGAATCAATACATAGATTATCCAGACAGAAATTTAAAAAGGAAACATCAACCTTAAACAACATATTAGACCAGATAAACTTAACAGGTTATTATGGGACATTCCACGCAAAAGCAGCAGAATACAGATTTGTTTTTCAAGTGCGCTAGAACATTTTCCAAGATAGATAAAATGTTAGGCCACAAAATAAGTCTTAATAAGTTTAAGAGGATTGAAATAATATCAAGCATCTTTTCTGACCACAAGAGTATGAAACTAGAAATTAATTATATAAAGAAAACTGGAAAATTCACAAATATTTGCAGATTAAACATGCTACTGAACAACTAAAAGGTCAAAGAAGTAATCAAAAGAGAAATCAAAATATACCTTGAGATGAACGAAAATGTAAAGGTAACATACTAAAATTTATGGGATGCAACAAAAGCAGTTCTAAGAGGGAAGTTCATAGCAATGCTCATCTCAAGAATCAAGAAAGTCTCAATAAAAAACTTCTTTACCCCTCAAAGAGCTAGAAAAAGAAGAACAAATAAAGCCCAAAGTTACTAGAAGGAAGGAAATAACAAGGATCAAAGCAGAGACAAATGAAATAGAGAAAAAAGATAATAGAAAAGATCCAGCGGTGGTTCTTTGAAAAGATAAATTAAACTGACAAACTTTTAGCCAGATTCATCAAGAAAATAAAAGGAATCAAATAAATAAAATCTGAAATGAAAGAGGAGTTAAATTGATGCCACAGAAATACAAAGATTCATAAGATATTACTATGAATAATTGTATGCCAAAAAATTGGACAACTTCTAGAAGTTTCTAAAATTCAGTCAGCTAGGAAACTAACAAATTTCAAAAAAATGATTTTATTAATAAAGATTTGTGTAGCTAAAGACAACACATTATTTATGGCAAAAATATAAAGCTTTTCAAAAGATTAGTATTTCAGAAGAATAAATATGGTAGCTTCCAATTACAAATAAAACATAGTTTTATTTGCTAAATGTATATGAACTTTTTGGATTATTTTTTAAACGATCATCTGAGATACATAATATTCTAACATTAAAATGGATAATCAATTATCTCACAAATTATTCCCTACACATTCTGCTTATTAGCATTTTGGACAGATAAGTCAAGATAGATTAGGACCATGATAACTTCTAAGTCTTGGTTCTCCAAATGATGTAAGCCAGTCATCCCCTCTGACAACTGATTTTTTTTCTTTATGTAACACCTTGACTCTTCCTTTTTTTTTTTCCATTTGCTTGAAAGAATTTTGGATCAGGGGCACCTGGGTGGCTCAGTCAGTTAGCACCTGCCTTCAGCTCAGGTCATGATCCCAGGATTTTGGGACTGAACTCTGCATTGGGCTCCCTAATCTGTGGGGGGCCTGCCACTCCCCCTGCTTGTGCTCTCTCTCTCTGTCAAATAAATAAATAAAATCTTAAAAAAAAAAAAGAATTTGGGATCAGAATGAGAGGCACTGATCATTACTGATAATTTAAAAATCAAATGTCAATATTGAATGAAGCAAACCAAGTATAGACATCAGCTACATTAACCGAAGGTGGTTGAGTATGCAATTATTTGATCCAGAACATACTCTCTATCTCTGCTGATCATTCATTGCTATGAGTAACTATCTGAATAACTCTGGATGGCATCCTTGAGAGACTGCCTCAAGGATGCCTGTGATTGTCTACATCCATTTATAAAATATTTATGGACTAGACAAAAGCACTTGAGAAGATGCTCAACATCATTAGCTGCTTGAGAAATGCAAATTAAAACAACAATTAGACACCACATTTACTAGTATGGCTAACATAAAATGACAAGCAAAAAAAAAATGACAAACAATAATAAGCATTAGTGAGGATATGGAGGAATTAGAACTCTTATTCATTGGTGGGATTGTAAAATGGCTCAACCACTTTGCAAAAACAGTTTGGCAGTTCTTCAAAATGTTACACATAGAGTTACCATATGACCCAGAAATTCCACCTCTTGACATATACCTATGAGGGTGGAGAACATATGTTCACACAAAATCTTATAAATGATTGTTCACGGCAGCATTTTCATGACAGCCAAAAAGTGGAAACAACCCAAATGTCCATCACCTGATGAATGGATGAACAAAATGTAATAGATTCATATGATGGAATATTATTCAGCCATAAAAAGGAATGAGGTGCTGATATAGAGGCTACAACGAAAATAGTATGCTAAGTAAAAGAAACCAATGCAAGAAAAGGCTACACATTATATGATTACATTTATATAAATGTCCAGAATAGGCAAATCTATAGAGATACAAAATAGATTAGTGGTTGGGACGCCTGGTTGGCTCAGTTAAGCTTCTGCCTTCCGCTCAGGTCATGATCTCAGGGTCCTGGGATCGAGTCCCGCATTGGGCTCCCTGCTTGGCGGGAAGCCTGCTTCTCCCTCTCCTGCTCCCTCTGCTTGTGTTCCCTCTCTCGCTGTGTCTCTCTCTGTCAAATAAATAAAATCTTAAAAAAAAAAAGATTAGTGGCTTCTAGGAGTTAAGGGGAGGAAAGAATTGCTAATGGGTGAAGAAGTTTTTGAGATGATAAAAATGTTATAAAATTATATAGTGGTGATGGTTACACAACTCTGTGATTATAGTAAAAACAAATTGTATACTTTAAAAGGGTGAATTTTATGTTATGTGAATTATTTCTCAATAATGCTGTTATAAAAAAATATTTATTGACTACCCGTTCTTTGCTGGAAACTCTCTAAGTGCTGGGAATAATGTAGTGAAGACACTGAAGACCTGGCTCTCAAAATAGATGTGTCTGCTGAATCTAAGTTTGTGTCCCTAACAGACTGCACATAGTAAGGGAAATTTTGGCAGAATACTTTTTCCCCATAGTAATTTTCACTTTACCCTTCTCTGTAGCCTTTTCCACTAAGAATATATAAGAAAGAGACTGTCAAAGAAGTAAAAAAGGAAAATGCACTGTCACAGGTTACAAGAATTTCAAGAAGGTAAGAATGAACAAAATTATCAGATGTTTCAGAGAGGTCAAGAAACATACCCCTTGGATTTGGCAATTAGGAGGTCTATGGTGATCTCCTAGTACTGTTTCAGTGGAATAGCAAGGGGAGAACAATTTTGTAATTGTTGCACATAGTACAGTGCCTGAGACATAGTAGTTGCTAAAGACAATATTTGTCGGATTGAGAATAAGTGTGCTGTGAGAAAATAAAGACTATACTTACCTGAAGTCCTCATGAGTAGGGAAAATAGATAATGGGTGGATTTGAGGGAATATGAGTTAAAGGAATTAATTTTTAGTGTAAGAAAAATAGTCTGAGAACACGTTGCTAGTAGGGAACAAAAGTTTGTATGCAGTAGAAAGAGAAAAGGCAGCAAGGTGTGGAATAGGTGAGAGGGTTCCTCTGAGATTAACTTAAGTCTTTGTAGCTACAGGTTTATGTGCAGGGGTGGGCAAAAGTTTAGGGAAATAATATCTGATGGCTTCAAGTTTATTAATCAGGAAGTGAAATCATCTTCATAAAGGTGAGGGTGAATAGTAGGGAACCAAGAAGAGGGCTTGAAAAGAGCAATGAAGATTTGGAAACAATAGTAAAGAGTAGAAATATAAACTTGCCAAGCACAATATAAACTTGCCATAAAAGGATTGCCAGGGCATGGTGAAGTTTCAAAATCCTTAAGATTTTGAAGTTTTCTTGGACATACTTTCTTTAAATGTCTTCCAAGAGCTATTTAACTTCGGGGTGCATGGGTGGCTCAGTCGGTTGGGGAGCTGCCTTCGGCTCAGGTCATGATCCCGGAGTCCCAGGATCGAGCCCCACATCAGGCTCTCTGCTCAGCTCACCCCACTTGTGCTTGTGCTCTTTCTCTCTCTCTCAAATAAATAAATAAAATCTTAAAAAAAAAGTTATTTAACTTCAAGGATAAAAAGATAAAGAAGGTGGGTTAATGTTATACTGACATTTTCTTATGTTTGTGGATCTTATTATTTTTAGAACTCAATTTAAGAATAATTCAGACTATAAACAATCCTTAACATTTTTTCTTTAATGAAATTGTCAAGCATAACTTGTGTTAACTCAGATATCATCTTTGTTCTCTTGGGCCACCTAAGACATGGATGAGACTGACTTTCCATCATCATCCTGTGGATTGCAGTGGTTCAAAAGTTTCCTTAAGATGTATGTGTATTCCCTGAAATCTTGTGATCTCATAATCATTTCTGGCTTGGAGCTCCTATTTCCATTTACTTAGTCTAGTTTATAGATCATGTACCTTTCTGCTCATGTTGCCTACTTCCTATCATGTTAACCCAGTTGTGGATTTGGGTCTTCATCCCAGTAGCCACTAGAAACATTCACAGAGGCAAAGATCTGTAGAGATGACTTTGTTGAAGGTAGTAATATGCAGGGATTCTTATATCACAGTAACAGAAAACAACTCGTCTTGATGTCAGCCTCCTGTACTTTTCTTACTCTTCTTACTTTTCTGTCCTCTATTCTTGGGAAGAAAACCTCAGTTCCTCCCACTCTTCAGTGGAGAGTCATTTAGCTCTCTGTGTCTCTTACTGCCAAAGTCAGATTGAGATACATCTTGGCCTATGCAAAACCAATAAAATGCTCAACTGAATGAACAAATGAACCTTTTTAAGAAATCTTTTTGTGTCCCTTACATAAGTCTCTAGTCAATTTCATTTTTTGGTTCTTTTTCAGAACTTATCATTAAAAATGTTGTTTCTCTTGCACAAGATAAGGCCATTAGGCAAAATAATTCTTTATCTGAACTAAAAAGAAATTTAGATGCTGCCCCTCACTCCTGTATTGTACCAAAAAGAATTCCAGTGAGAGGCAGGTCACATAGCTTTTCATACTCCTGAGTTTTATTTTATTTTTTTTAAAGATTTTATTTATTTATTTGAGAGAGAGAGAGAGAACACGAGTGGGGGGGAGGTGCAGAGGGAGAAGCAGACTCCCTGCTGAACAGGGAGCCGAGGTGGAGCTTGATCCCAGGCAGACAGGTAAGTGACTGGGCCACGCAGGTACCCCAGTATACTCCTGAGTTTTAAAAACTCTTCCATACAACTTTTTTTTTTTTTGAGGGTGGGGAGGGGCAGAGGGAGAGAGAGAATCTTAAGCAGGCTCCACCCCTAGGGCGGGGCCTGGCTGTGGGGCTCCTCAGGGCTTAGGGCTTGGCACTTATCACCTGAGGCTGGATCTTACAACCCTGAGATGACCTAAGTCTAACTAAGAGTCGGGTGTTTAACTGAGTGAGCCACACAGGTGCCCCACTTTTGTATAACTCCTATAGCCTATAAAACATGCCAACTTTTCAAAGCAGACCCTGTTTTTCATTAAGGCACCAAAGTCACATAATTTCTTCAGTGTTTTAATTTAAACTGTAGTATCATTGATAGGGATCTCCTATTGACCATCGTGGTGCAATCATCATTACATATACCTAAAAATCCCTAGGTTGGATTTTTCACCAAAAGAAAAAAAAATAAAAATTTACTTTGTTAACAGGTAGACCTCATTTTTCTTAGTTTGGTGGAGCTTTCCTCTGAAATAGCTTACAAGGTCTTATCTCTTCCTGAGGGTGGTTTGTTGAGCTCCGTGTGGAGAATTAAGAAAACTGGGTTTATGTCATTAGACCTACCACTAGCTGTTTATGTCAGCTAAATGCCATAACTGAACCTAATTGTTCATTAATTGCTCCCTTACAGGGACAAATAAAGAAAAAAAAGGGACTGTTTGAGAATTGTTGAGAAATGTAAAGAAAATTCTTTCTTATTAGACATGCAAGCAGGGAAATGGCCCAATGAGTTCAAGATAACGCTGTAGGGGTTTTGAAGGGACGGATCAACAGTGAGGAACACGGTGACAAGAATATAATCACATGCTGTCCTCACCAGTGGGATAGTACCTAACGTATCAAGAAGAATAAACAGGAAGTATTTTAACAGGAGGATGAGAAGGAGCCTGTGATTTGAGCAAACCAGTATTCTTATTTCTAAGGAAAACACCCTCCTAGGATAAACACAGCAGGCTTTTCAGATTCAAAATGGTTTGGCTGTTAACATTAATGCAATTGTAGCTTAATGAAAAGGATTCCATGCTGTGACTACAAAATGTGACTGGAAATCATTACAATAGCATTAATAACAGTAAGACAATAAAATGTCCAGGGCAGGGATAGTCTTTAAAAAGTCATTACTAGCAGCAGTAACTCACTGCTCTAATACGGCACTGTAAGGAATAGAGAAAGCAGGGAGATCACCACCTGGATGAGCAACATAAGCCTAGGTGAAGGAGCCCCTGCGTTTTGTAGAGAAGGGGGAAAGGGATGGCTAGAATACCAGAAGATGAAGAAAACTGGAAGTACTGCTAGCTCGGCAGGGAAGAACATCAGTGGCACACGTAAAAGAACATCTTAGCCGATACGCTATGTGTTATTCTGACTCTGGTGTTGTATTTCTTTTTGGACATTATAAAATTGTAAAATCAATGATCAGACGTTTTCTAGGACCTTCAGAGGAGTTAGAGAATCCTTCAGAAATAGAAGACTGGAATTGATAGCTTAAGACAAAAAAAAATGAATAGAATATTGATTGGGCTGGAGATGTGGGCAGGCCATTATGCACAAGTGAACTGTGGATAATAATAATAGTAACTACCATTTATTGAGATTTATTCTATACCAGGTACTGTATTATGCACTTTACAAATGGAACTTCATTTAATTTACATAATAAGGAAGGTGAGTATTTTCTCATGCTTATGAATAAAGGAAATTGAGGTTAATTAAATGCATTCCAAAGACTAGAATCTGTAACATAAATGGGGAGTTCCAAGCAGGCATACTTCTAAGGAAAAATTTAGTAAACTCTGAGACCAGGGATGATGAGATGGTGTTATCTACTTTGTTTTCACAGAAGAGGTTAAGACTTGGGCCAAACTTGGGATGTTAGTGGAAAAATAATTATCAAAATCTTGTCCTCACCTTGCTACCTTTTCAAGCACTACTCATAAGTTGCTGATATTACTATGCTAAACAAATGAAAAGAACCCCAAATCTCATGGAGCTTACATTTTAGTGTGGGAAACATCATAAATAAGTAAACAAATATTAAAATAATTTCAGATAGTGATACTGCTATGGAGAAAATGTAAAAATGAAATGGGGGAGGTTAACTTTAATTAGGCTGGTTGCCTGAGGAGGCAAATCTGAGCTTTTTCTCAAATAATGTAAGTCAGCCATCTGAAAATCCGGCAGAAAAGCATTTCAGATAAAATAAATATTTGGGAAATGATCTGATTGTTAAATATGGAGGTCCTAGACTACTTAAAGATTGCCAGTATTTTGGTAAATAAAAAGAGCTTCAGTTTGTCTTAATGTTTTCCCTAACTCTTTTACTATTTAGATACTCAGTAGAGTCTGCTTCTAAGATCCCACTATAAAGATAGTTGGTGGCCTCTTGCGTGGAGGCCTCTTGTGGACTTTTCAGCTTCTGTCCCAGCTCCTAAAGGAGAAAGGCATCTTTCTAACTATAGTGATTGTTTATAAAGACATCTGCAATGATTCTTCCCATCTGTGTACAAGTGTTTCTTTATGACAGTGACTTCACTACTTCTCTCATCAAGAGATAAAATCCTCTCTCCACACCCTTGAATCTGGCTGGCCTTGTGACGTGCTTTACCAATAGAATGCAGCTGTCGGGCTTTTGAGTGTAGCCTTCAAGAGCTTCTGCTCTTGTCCTCTTGGGACCCTTCCAGTCTCCTCAAGAATAAGAAACCACATGGAGACAGTTGGCCAAGCCAAAGTATCACCAACTACCAGACTTTTGAGTCAGGCCAGCTTTGATCATGCATCCCTAATGGCCTCATAATGCAATGAGTGACCATCGGCAGAATGAGTGAGATCAGCAGAAGAGCTACCCAACTGGACCCACCTCAAATTTCTGACCCACAGAATTATAAGCAAATAAAATCATTGTCATTTTGAGCCATTTAGTTTGTTATGCAGCAATATATCATTAAGAAACTAGCTAGGCTCCAAAGATCTTTCTTTTGGGCTTCATGTTATCTTGTTCTGACCTGAAGTTGCTGACTGAATGCTCCTTCAAGTTCTCTTGAAAGGTGCCAGAACACATTATACTAATCTTTCATGCCTTTTTCAGATGACATCAATTCAAATTATCTTATGTATGTATATCAGCAGAAAGATTAATTCTACTTTTTTGATAAAGTATTCTTAACTTATTATTCTGAACTAACAGACATACAACACTGCTAAACTGAACAGATGGATTCAGAGTCCTTTCTCACTGTTCCAAACTTTCGTTTTCTTTTAGCACATGCTCTAAATTCCCAGTTTAGGAAACTTTTATATATTATGCTACTCACCAAGTATAGGTATCTTGTGTCCTGAGCACTAGAATCTTGAGTACTAATTGTCTGTTGATTTCTGGTGTGTCAAATACCCACCATTACTAATCAAAGGGGCAATTTTGATTTGGGATGTTATAAAGATGTAATGGAGCTCACATTAATAAAGGAATCATACATAGTTCTAGCACACTATGTAGCTCTGGCCTTAAGTACTGCTTCCACCCCACTAAGATTTGGAAGGATATGAAGACACTGGTTATGACATGTCTTTATGGTTTTCCATTGTTATGGCTACATTTATTCCTTTTTGCCTGAACAGATCCAGGCTGAATAATTCTTCAATTACAAAAGGATGCCTGCTGCAGCTTCTTTTAGGAAACTTTTTTTTTTTGTTACTATGATAGTTTTATAAGGATCTATGAAGTTTGGTGAGTAATCAGTTTCTGACATGAGTGTTTACTGAAAACCCTTCCTCTGCTATTCATAGTTCCACCATTCTATGGTTATTTGTGTATCATTTCATCAATATCCCTTTTCTACTTTCCCATCAGCATCAACTGTGGTGAAAGTTATCCATTTGCTGACCTACTGCGATTTGTGTGGTTTATTCAAGCAGGTGGAGTGTACTAGTCTCTCAAATAATAGACTGACCATGTAATATCTCAGCCAGTTTCATTTTTAACTCCAGCTTTTCTGCATGGTGTCATACCCCTTTTAGACCACCCTCTTTCTGTTCCTAAGCTTATGTTCCCTTTTAAACTAGGCACTCAACTTCCTGCTTCTTATTTGAAAAATAGTTCTCAGTTTAGAGTAGAAACAAATGGTATTTCCTGAACTCAGTCAGTTGTTGAAATTATGCTCTGGTCATTCGCTGCATTAAATATCCAGCTCTGCACTCTTACCCATATTCTTTTTAGTGATTAATGCTCACATCTTCTTAAGATGTCCTTTGGTTATTGTATTATGGTACATGAGACTTTAAACATTTTAAGATGAAAGTCAGATAAATTCCATTAATGTTTTTTCATAAGGGATAGCAGATTTATAATTGGCAGATGTTTATAGATTTATTAATCTATAAAATTCCATCTCAGAAATTGTTTTCTATGATTCTATGTTATCAGTATGTAAATGTGAAAGGTTAAGAGCAGAATGAGCTGTAGGACGCTAGCGTGAAATTTTGAGAGATTTAAATGGGTATTGAAGACATTGGTTACCATTTACAAGGTCTTCCCTTAGTAAAACAAAACATTAAACCCTAAAACAACATTCCAAATTCATAGGTGTGATTTGGCAAACTAAATGTTTTTATTATATTTTTTGAATGACATAAGTCCTGCATGAATATGTTGTCATTGTGAAAAATTAATATACAAAAGCATGCAGAATAAAAACTTAAGCATCTCTTATCTTTGTTTGAGTTCCTTCAAAAGCCAACTCTGAGAAAATGACTTGAGAGTTTGGTATAATGTGAAAACTCCTGTTTTCCTCTTTTGCTCACTGCTCACTGAATACTTTTGTACTCCAAGTATGGGGTGATTTTCCCATGCTAAGCAATTCTCCAATTCTCTGTGGACACAAGGTAGGTATCCTATAATTCAATTCAGTTCTGACACTGCTTGGATACAGCATCAGATCCCACAAGTTAAGGGCCCACTCTCAAAAGATTGCTGTCCCATTTCTGACGCCAATCACAAGTTCAGGTTGTCATCGGGGCTTCCGACTCACTGGGTATAAATCCGAGGTTCCCATAATCCCCTCATCAGGTTTGATAATCTGTTAGAATGGCTCACAGAACTCAAGAAAACTGTGTATTTACTACATTACCAGTTTATAACAAAGGATACAACTCAGGAGCAGACAGATGTAAAAGATGCATAGGGCAAGGTATGAGGGAAAGGGTGTGGAACTTCCATGCCCTTTCAAGGCATACCACTGTCCCAGCATTTCCATGTGTTTACCAACCCGGAGGCTCTCTGAACTTGGTCCTTTAGGGATTTCACGGAGGCTTCATTACATATGCATGATTGATTAAATCATATGCCATTGGTGATTAAGTCAACTTCAGCCCCCGGCCCCTCCCCAGAGGTTGAGAGATGAGGCTGAAAGTTCTAATCTTCTGGTCATATGGTTGGCTCTTCTGGCAACTAGCCCCTATCCTGTGGTCATCTAGGAGCTTTCCAAAAATCACCTAATTAACATAAACTCAAGTGTGGTTAAAAGGGGCTTGCTATGAATAACAAATGACACTGTTATCTCCCTTATCACTTGGGAAAGTCCAAGGACTTAGGACTTGGTGCCAGGAATAAGGATGAATACCAAATATATATTTCCTGTTATAAATCACCATATCACAATAGGTATTTTGGTAGGGAGGCAAAAGAGTGAAGAAAGTGACAAGGGAAAGAGAAGAAACCCAATAAAAATGAATTACTACTGCAGACAATTGAAGCTTAATCCTGTTGGAGAATCTCTGAGGAATCCTGTAGAATTGTAGAAATTTGCTTTAGAATTTTCCTCCCTAAAAAAAAAAATTTCCTCCTAAACTATTCTTTTCCTTGATCTATTTATTTAGTCTAAGACTAATTAATATCTTACTGTTTTATTCTAGTGTATGGTATGTTTTGATTTCTAGTAGGGTAAATTCTCTTTCCTATTGCTATTTTTTTAAAAGCTAATAATGTTTTTGGGGTTTTTTTTTTTCATTGTTGTTTTTTAAGTAAGCTCTACACCCAACATGGGGCTTGATATCACCACCCTGAGATCAAGGGTGGCATGCTCCATGACTGAGTCAGCCAGGCACCCCAAAGCTAATAATGTTTATACATTTTTCCTTCTGTATAATTTTTAGAATAAGCTAATCATGATTTTTTTTTTTTAATTCTGAGGGTATTTGGGTTGGAATTGCTTTGCTTTATAATAAATACTGAGTTTTCCCATTCAGGAACATGATATATCTCCAGTTTAGTTGGGTGTTTTCTATGTTTGTAGAAGTTCTATTTTTTTCCATGGATTTCGTACATTTCTTGTTTCATTTTCTCTTCAATATTTTGTAGTTCTTGTTGCTACTCTGAATGGGATCTTTAATTTATAATATTTTATTTATTTATTTTTTAAGTAATCTCTATGCCCAAGGTGGGACTTGAACTCACAACCCCAAGATCAAGAGTTGCATGCTTTACTGACTAAGCCAGCCAGGCGCCCCTAATTTGTCATTTTAAAACATGTTTTTGGTAGTGTGTGAGAAAGCTATCCATTTCTGTAGGTTGCCTACGTGTGCAGCCATCTTCCTAACTAGTTATCGACAGGCAAACTTTTATCCCTTTACATTCGCCTCCTTTCAGACTCTCTCTTATCAGTAGTAGGAGACACAATTTGGCGGCTTTTTCCCCCACCTCTTCCCCTGGAGATTAAAGACAAGATTTTATGTTTCTGACTATTTTAACTAGATTTTACTTACCTTTTGGGATCTATCTAATTTCCACTATTACCTCCACACACCAGTCCCCTGGAATACAATTTTTCTACTTTAACATTCTCGCTCAAATAGAGCTAGAATTAAAAAAAAAAAGAACTTTAGTAAATACTAATGACTATTAAAGGACATGTTACAAACAACAACAAAAACCATATTTATGTAAGTGCAGAATTTTTACCATAGCACTGTTTACTTACTTGAAAAGTATAAAGAACATTTCTTCCCAAATGTCAACATATTTCTTTACACTGGACCTGGGCTTGATTTTCATCATTAATTCTATGGACATCAAAAAGAAGTAGAATAACTTGTATAAAGTCTCCTTGCTTTTGGAGTACCTGGGTGGTTCTGTAGGTCAAGTGTCTGCCTTTGGTTCAGGTCATGATCTTGGGGTCCTGGGATCCAGCCGCACATCCTTGCTACTGATTTTATATTAATAACCTGTATACTCTATAATGTACTATATTATGCTCTTGAAAAATACAAATATAAATTTTTCCTAATAATGTGGCTTTTTCTTTATTCCTTGCCCGAGTCCAAACCGAATTTCAAATAAATCTTTATACATGATAATCTGAGTTGCTGAACTTAAGTAGTAATATGGCATTGTCATTAAGAGGTTTGAAACTAGACAGGCCTGGATTTGAGTCCTGACTCTACCAATTATTAGAGGTGTGAGTGTGTGAAAATTATTCAGCCTCTTTGAGATTTAGTTTTCTCATTATAAAATGCTACTAATGGGGCGCCTGGGTGGCTCAGTTGGTTAGGCGACTGCCTTCGGCTCAGGTCATGATCCTGGAGTCCTGGGATCGAGTCCCACATCAGGCTTCCTGCTCGGTGGGGAGTCTGCTTCTCCCTCTGACCCTCCCCGCCCTCATGCTCTCTCTTTCAAATAAATAAATAAAATCTTTAAAAACAAATGCTACTACTAATATATGCCTCATAGAGTTGTCAAGATTAAGGAGCTCTAGTTTGGCGGTTAGTGCATACTATTTTTTCTGTTGCCACAGTTCTTATTTTCCTGGGTATTATTTGATATCCTATTGTTTATGCTCAATATTTTAACTTGAGTTGATCCAATAAAATATAAAATCTTAAGAAAACAGTGAACTCTGAGATTGATTCTATAACACTATCTACTTCCTTCTAATGTTCTAATCAGAATCTCAATGGTTCCAAGCTTTTTCTTAAGGCTTTTTGCCCTTAACTATAGAGTTGGATTTCATACATTAAGAAGTCAGGTTATTTTTATTCTTTTCAATGGCATGGGTCACAAGAGAATATTCCTTTCAAAATACAGAGTTGAGGAATAAAAGACAAATAAGAAGTCAGGCTGTGTGAGGCATAAATTGGAAATATATTGTATTACACCGTAAGAGATAAATGAATTTATAACATCAAAATAAATGACTCAATGTGTTATTTTGCTATAATTTCAGGCCATACTAAATTACTTGCAGTTTCTTGGCCATACCATGAAGTTTTCTCTCTCTCTACCTTGACACATCCTGTTTTCGTCTTCCTGGAATTCCCTTTTCTCCACCACTTTTATCTATCTAGTCTATTAGCTCTTCCCAGTGAGCTACTACAAGACATGTGTGCTTTCCTCATGCAGTGTTTCAGGTCATACTGGTAAAGATCACCTTCATCAGCTCCAGATCAATTACTATGCTTTTTGTAAAGCCCTTTCTCTTCTAGGGACTTATTCCTTACCTCTGTTCTTATACTTATTGTATTATATTATTACATTATTACTTTTGTCTGTCTCTGTCCCTTACTTTAGTGTGAGCCTGACCACCCATCAAATATTTGGCATCTAGAGGTGAGTTGCAAATGTGTGTTAAATGAACTGACACTTACATTGCACTGTTCATGTCCCTTGACTTATCGAACCCCTAAACTTCTGAACTACTCAGCTATCGATTCATTCCCCCTATTTATCTATCCCACCCACTTATTCTGTCCATTGACCCCAACGATCCATCAATTTTATCCATCTGCTTATCCACTCCATTAGCCTATCCATTCATTCCATCTGTCCCATTCATCCCTGTCTATCCAGAAAATACTTAATATGTGATTTGTAACACTGTGATTGGCACTAGAGATAAAAAATGAGAAATATGTAATTTCCTGTTTCAAGGGACTCATAAAGGGGAAGTGGAACAAGCTAAAACATAAATCACTCTTCTGTGTTTTGTAGTGATTAATGTAAGAAGTTAACGTAATAATAGCACTATTTTTAATTAACAGCATATTTTTATTTTCCAAAAATACAATAAGTATTTGTTTACAAGTGAAGTGGGGTTTTACTTTTTTCTTGGAATTGAGCAATTTTATGGCATAAGAGATAATATTAATGTTCCAGAAAAAATATAGATCTGCTTTTTCCATAATCCAGTAGACTTTTAAAGCAATAGTAGATAATGTGGTGTCTTCTGATATAATAATAAATTAATAAAGCAAAATGTATGAGCATATTTTATTTATTTATTTTTATTATTTTTTCCAATTTAAATTCAATTAAGTAACATATAATGTATTAGTTTCAGAGGTAGAGTTCAGTGATTCATCAGTCTTCTATAATACCCAGGGCTTGTATGAGCATATTTTAATGTTTATGGTTTTTAAAATATTTTTTTCAGCCAGAAATAGATAACTGTTCTATTTTAGGAAATGAAATTAAGAAATAAAATTTTAATCGTAGATCCAAACAAGATTTTAAAATGTATTGCACAATTGTAATCGAAAGAACAGTGAAGAAAGGCCAGCCTCCTTCCACAAGTGGGTAAAAGGACCAGGCCTTGGCTTTCTTACCCCACTGGCCATATGAAACCAGAGAGTGGAAGAGACACCAGGAGAGCATACTATGCATGAACACTGAGCCTTAACATGGTGTCCCTACCCACTAGTAAAATTCAGCCCCTTCCCCCCAAAAAATTCTGATTGGTGGGATGAATAACTCTTCATCCCAGTGGTCACTGTAAGCCCAGAGGTAGTGTTTTCTCAAGACTCGCAGTGCTCCCCTCTCAGCCTTGAGCAGAATTCTATCTTCCCTGTGTTCTGAGGTCAAGACATAAGGAGAAGATGAATGTTAGCATTTTGCAAAATGTTATTTTATCTGTGGATAAAATTACTGCTATGACTTAGAGGATTTGGAGGCTAAACAAAGAATGCGAAATAAACTTTTTCAAGCTAATTACACTATATTTTTATGGTTTAAATCAGATTATATTGTTCAACATTAAAAGTAAGCATATTGGTATTCTGTTTAACCTCTGCTAGATTTAAACAGTTAAATGTTCTCATTGAGTATCTTTTGCTAATAAATAAATTGCATCTAAAACTACAATTAACTTGCTATTTCCTCTAATAGAATGTGTATGTATTTTAATGAAATTTATAGAAAATTATGTGTTTCAAGACTATAAATGGCAAATGATTTAATCATGTATCATTAAATAAATCTCAATGGAAGAGAGAACAATTTAAATTTAAACAAATATGCCTCTAGTTTTACTACCAAAAGTTATCTAAAACCAACATGCACTATTTTATTTTAGTTTTTTAAAATTGTATTTTGAAAGACTTTGTATTTCCCCTGTTTTGCTGCCTATTTTTATCAACTGGAATAGATTTGATAATTGGGTTATTTCTGCCATTTTTGTGTACATAAAAATTCAAGCCTGCTGTAAGTATGTATTTGTAAAAAAAAAACAAACTTCAAAGCTGAAAAGATACTGTAAAATATTTTATCTGAAAGCTTATTTTGGTAAAAGAAGATAGATAAATGAGAAAGTTTGCTACTATGAAAATAAATAATCAAATTGTTTTTGTAATTGCTCTACTCTGTATTTATTCTAGAATTAAAAGATTAAATTAAAGTTAAGTAAGAGTCCAACTATTTTTATATTTTTAGCAAAGTAGAAAATAATCGCATACTGCTCATTCCTTTGGCTTTCCATTACTAACTCTCATCTGGAAGGTTGCATAGCGCAGTATGTTAATTAATTCCCAAGGGTATAATATAAACTTCCTTATAAAATAGGATCTATACGCTAATCTTTTGACAATAAGTCAATGTAATATTCTTTAGGAAATACAGAAACTAAAGGAATTAACAAAAGATATCCATATTTCATAAAAAACAAAAACACAATTTATATCAAAGTACTTTGAAAGATATAGAATGCCATGCAAACATAAAATAGTAATTTTTAAATTTTTAATCTTACCTTTCCCCATGTCTTTCCTATTTATAGGGCTTCTTTATACCTTTCATGTGATCCTATTGCACTTAAACTGTTGTTCTCCTATCAGGCAGAGAATAAGAGAGAGATAAGGAACTAATAAGCATGGTTTTAGGCACTTTAGATAGTTCACTTAATCTTAGAACATGAAAAATCTTGTTGTTGGATAGGCCAGAGAAGAAATGGGTCATGGGTCATGGTTGTTGTTTTGTTTGTGTCTGCTTTTGTCTTGATGGTATTATTTCTGTTAGTTTCCTTGCTGCTACTTTAACGAACTTGAAACCTTTAAACAAAACAATAAACTATCCTCTAATGATTGGACTGGAAGAGATCTTTAAGTATCCTTGGGCCCAATCCATTCTTCATTGCAGAGATAAAGAATCTAAGGAAGAAGCATGGAAGGAGCATCATAAGAACTAAATGCCACAAGCAATAGTTAACTTTTTCCTGGTCATTCTTAAACTACTTCTCTATTTAGCATCTCTAAGTGTTAGGATAGAAGTATATGCCTGAGGTGCCATGATAGTATGGGGAGGGATACTTAACAGAGGGGTGTGTGTGAGAGAGAACGTGAGAGAGACAGACAGAGACCTCAGCACCCCTGTGAACAACCAGGAGGGAAATGGGCGGGGAAAGGCTTCTTGCAATGATTGACACATTAGGATCAATAAGGAGTAATCTAGGCAAAGATAAAGAGAAAAGGGCATTAAACTCAAAGAAAATAGCATATAGAAAGGTATGAAAGTTCAGAGCATATAGGTGTGTGAAACTGAATGAGGAATTGGATTGATAAAAATGACCAAAGGAAGAACATCTCTGAAATGTTTATTACTTCTAAAGAAAATATCAATATTATAAAGACTCAAGAGGGAAATTCTCAAGAGTTCTCAAAGTGCTTATTTTAATGAGGTTGTATTTAATTGTTCAGCCTCCTCCCCGCCATGTTTTTCTTTTTTGCCATGGCTACCAGGAAGCTTAATGCTTAATATTGTATTTAATTATGGTAGCCTCTCTGAGACTTGTTTTTCTTAGATAATTATATAATTATGTTTATCTATTTTTTTCATCCCTTCTCAGTTACTTGCTTTTAATGATTTTTCTGTTGTTTTAAATTGTCTCTAAAAAATTATTTGTGCTTATTTATTGATGGCCTGGGAAAATCCCTGATATGGAAGCGAAGGGAACATCAGAAGAAACCCTGCCTAATTCCCTACTCTGGCCAGGGCTGCCCCTGTAGTGACCAATGAATGGTTCCTTTTGTGAATATAGAGAATAATTTTTTGGTGATAATAGACGCAATTCAATGGTGTAGCCATTTAATTAAAATGTCAAAGCTTAGATGCAAATAGCAAAATGAAGATTGGTGGCTCAAGCACAGAATAATCTTTTATAACAATCAAAAAATTTCCTTTATTTCTTCCAGTGATTCAAAGTTTAAATAAGCTTTTTATATTCCACATAAAATACACAGTTAAAGTTCCCAGGAAGGTATTTTTTTGAATTCTATTTTTTTATTGATTCTAAAATTTTTTTTTATTGATTCTAAAACTGTTATGACAATGTTATGGACTGAATGTTTGTATCCTACTACCAAGTCATATATTGAAATCCCAGCCCCCAGTGTGATGGTGTGAGGAGATGGGCCTTTGGGAGGTGATTAGGTCATGATGGTGGAGCCCTCATGAATGTGATTAGTACCCTTATGAAAGGGACCCCAGAAAACTCTCCACCTCTTCTACCAGGTGACAGAAAACTTCTGTCTATGAACCAGGAAGCAGGCTCTCATGAGACACCAAATTTGTTAGTACCTTGATTTTGGACAGACCAGCCTCCAGAACTGTGAGAAATAAATTTCTATTGCTTATAAGCCATTAAATTTATGGTATTCTGTGACAGTAGCCCAAACTGACAAGACAGACATGGCATGGTAAGTACAAAAGTAGAATTCTCCTATGAAGTTGTCATAGAAAAGAGAACTTTGTGCTGGTTCTTGGTCAGCAACAAGAAGTTTGCTAGGTGGGTATCTGTGCTGAGGAGTGACGATTGTGGTGGGGAAGGAATTTCATATGCACACATATAGGACCTTTAGAGAAGAGCAACCTGGTCAGATAGGCTGGACTATTAGATAGGGCAGGATCCTTTGGGGTGGCAGAATCCAGAGTGAATGACTGACAGAAAGGTATAGGGGTGGGGGTCAAGATCTCTTTAAGGCAGGATACTACCTTTCTTTATCCTTGTATTTCCTTTAGAAATTTATATAAAGGAGGATTAATAAGATCTACGTATAACACAGTCTTCTTCACAAGGTAAATAAGTCCACAAAAAAAACCCAATTCATATCTAGATGTCAGAGATATTTATCACTGCAGTTACTTTAATATGATGTGCAAGAGAGATGGAAGGTTAGAGAAAATTGAGATGGGCTTGAAAGGGCAGGCTGACATCTGTAGTTCTTATTCTTTGATCTTTGCCTCTGGTCTTTGATGTTATAACAATTATTAAATAGCAGTTTGATAATGGTGAGTACTGTAATTGAGGAACCTTGTAATTTTGCAATGGTGAACATTCAGTACAGCATTAAAGTGATTTTCAGCAGTGTGCCCTGATCAGGCTAGGCTATTTTCATTTAGCATCCCATTATTTTCTGTTTATTATTGGGTATAATCAAGACAATGAACTTATATAGGCTGGAATAGCACAATTGCCCATATGCTATGGCTGTGTTAGCGGGCAGACAGAGCTGAAGCATGGCCTCCGTGTTCATACTGGTTATTTTCATGACTGATTGTAAAGTATGTGGGTGGACTGACAATGTAACCAGTCACTCCAATCTGTTGTACAATAGTTACTTTGTACTTCTGAATTTAATCCATATGGATCGAAAATATTGCCAAGGTAAAGCTTTGTCTAAAAATATAAGTTTTATAGGTTATCCATTTAGCTATCACTTCTTACTTCTGTCCTTGTTACTCTATTGCCTAAGCTATGAATCAAAGTTCTCACAGTTACCACTAAATCTATCCCATATGACCATGGCTACAGTAAAAACAGATACTATTCTATATGAGGAATAGATGTGTTTTTTTAAGGGTTTCATGTAAAGATTTCAAATCCAATTTTTCCATTGCTTCCATTAACAGACAGATGTAACCACAGAAAATTTGTTAGCCCCAAGGAATAATGAAGTCACTCTTAAGGAAGTAGCCGATTCTTTACAGTAAACATTTTAAAGGAAAATATCATTATGAATATATCCCTGAGAAAATAAAACAGCTCTTCCGTATTACTACTAAAGAATTCTTTTGTGGACAGAAGTTTCAAAGGCTGCCCATAAGCTATAGAATAAAATCTAAATTTTTAGTATGATATCCTTGTATTAACTTACCAACTTCCTCTGCACTATTCTTCCCCAAGAGATCTCTGCTCAAGTCTTAGGTTTTTCTTGCCAGTCTCTGAAGATATGCTGTGATCTTGCTTCAGGACCTTTGTATTCAAACTTCCCTCGCTCTATGCTTAGCAAGCTTCTATTCACTTTTTCCTCCTCTCACTGCTATTTTTGTGCTTACTCGACAACTTATGTCTATTACATTATTTAATTCTCAGGAATAATCATATATGTGCCCATGGATTTAGTTGCACGGGTTCATTGTAACAACAATAAGAACGAAAAAATGGAAAAAAATCAGCATCTAACAATAAAATATTGATTAAATAATATGATACATCTATATAATGGGATACAATGCATCCATGAAAATGATTTTATAGAATAGTTTATATTAGGAGATATTGACAATGTACTGTAATTTTAAAAAGCAGATTATAAAATTCTATATATAAATAATCCTATTTTTTAAATATATAAATGCACAAAGGAATGAAAAGATATATGCTTAAGAAGAATATGAAACTAATTTAACATTATCTTTTAGATGGTAGAATACCTGATAGTCTTTGTTTTTCCATAATACTATTATTACTTTCATAGTCAGAGATAATTAGTAATTATTTTAAAAATCATCCATCTATTTAGAGATGGCTGTTTCATCTAGGTGGATTACAGGCTCCTTTATATTATAGCAGTAATTAATATATTAATTTATAAATATATTTTATATTAATTAATATATTATATTTATTTTTGTCTGTAAGGAATCTACCATAGTGGCTGGTACAGAATAATCACTTAAATATTTGATAGATGACCAGTAGTATGGTGTTTGTCACTGCCATTTTGTTGATTAAAATTCTTTACATGTATGTGTAACTCCTTTATTCATTTAATCAGTGAACTATACATTCTTTTACACATGAAGCAAATTCATTATTTATTAACTTCTAGGAACTATTATATTTTGCTGCTTTAGACTTTGGTGAACTGCAGAGGTGGTTCTTATAGAGAAAAACTCATATTTTTCAGGAATCAACTTTTGCTCCATAACAAACCACCCAAAATTTAGGAGCTTAAAATAACTACTATTTCTCATGGTTTTATGGGTTGGCTAGGATTTCTGGCCTGGGCAGACTTTAGTTAGGGTCATTTGGTAGTTTGATGGGGCTGAAAGATGTAGAATGCTCTCAGTACATGTGTGGTGGTGAGTTAGATGTCAGCTGGGGCACCAGGGCTGACTTGACCACAAGCCTAACATCCAGCATCAAGCTAAGCTTTATCACACTATAGTGGTCATAAGGTTCCTAAGAGCAGCAAGAGAGCAGCCCTAATGCATAAGCACTTTCAAGGCCCTGCTTGCTTCTTGTATGTCTCATTGGCCAAAGCAAGAGACATGGCCACGCCTAATTTCAAGGACTGGAGAAAGAGACTCCACCTCTTAATGGAAGGAGCTGTAAAGTCACGTTGCAAAGTGATGTATATATAAGGATGGGAAGAATTCATTGCCAGTTTTGCAATCTTTTGCATTTTATAATAGTGACATTATTGGAATGATGGAAGATATTCTAGATATATTAAATACATATTTCAGATTTGAATAAATATTATAGCTTTTGATTAAAAAAGACTAGAATGTTTACTCATAGTTTACCTTAGTTGCTCGATACATGTGATTATTATGTACTGAAGAAAATTCATCGCCAGAGCATGAAACAATACTGTGAGTGAGTAGTCAGTGACTGAAATCTAAGCTTCAGAGTAGGGAATGGTAAATGAGAACGTTGAAGTATAAACTTAAGCAAGGTGACAAAGGACTTTGATGCCAAAGTAAAGGAGCTTAGATTTTATCCTATAAACAGTATAGAACCTGGGAGGATGTTAGGCAGAAGAATGGCAGTCAGATCGACTTTTGAAAACCTTAATCTGAGGTGATATGAAGGGTGAATTGTAAGGGTAGTAATCAGAAGGCTGCGGGAATTTCCAGGCGAAAGAAGAAAAGGGTCTGATCTTGGGGAATAGTATACAGTTGGAGAAATTGTTAGGAACGGTAAAATCGCCAAGTTTTTGTTTGCATTTTTTTTTTTTTTTTTAGATTGGCGGTAGGGATAAAGGTGAGGGAGATGTAACGAAATAACTCTTGGGGGCGCCTGGGTGGCTCAGTTGGTTGGGCAACTGCCTTCGGCTCAGGTCATGATCCTGGAGCCCTGAGATCAAGTTCCGCGTCGGGCTCCCTGCTCAGCGGGGAGTCTGCGTCTCCCTCTGACCCTCCCCCCCCCCACTCTCTCTCTATCTCATTCTCTCTCTCAAATAAATAACTAAAATCTTTAATAAAAAAAAAAGAAAAGAAAGAACTCTTGGATTTTTAATTTGCATTTCTGGGGGGCATGTTATTCCACCAATGGAAATGAACAGAGAGATGGAAGAGGAGATGAGTTTTATTGTGGACTATTGAGTTTTATTTAAAAAATTTTTTTCTTAAGTTTTATTTACTTAAGAAATCTCTATGCCCAACATTGGGCTCAAACTCACAACCCTGAGATCAAGAGTCACATGCTTTTCTGACTGAGCCAACCAGGCAGCCCTAGTTTTGAATTCTTGTGGGGCATTCAGGAGAACATTACTATGCAATGTGAGTCTACAGCTCAAAGGAATGTCTAGATTAGAATTATAGATTAAGGCAGTGATGTGCCGGTATATGTTTAACAAGCGGCTCTGGGTGAGTGGGAGTCTTGATTTCCAGCATTTGCCAATTTCTGTCATATAATACTCCCACCATAGCCAATTTCCAGCAATCAATGTGATATCACTGACCATGTAGCTGGGAAGAAATTGGTATAAGCCCCTATTGTAAGCTGTTGGGAGTGGGCTCCAGAACACCACTGGTCATCAATATATTTTGGGTCTAAGTATTTTATCTAAAATAAATCTAATTCTCAAAAATCCCAGCAAAAAAACGTATTCTTTTTTTAATGAATACATGGCTACTAATGTTAAAGCTGGATTCAAACCCAGCTCAGTCTAGCTCCAAAAACCATGCTTCAGAGTTAGTCCATGCATTTTTGGTAATAATTCATCTAATTTTCCTAATTGTCTCTTTTTTTTTTTTCTGTTTAGGAAGCCACACAAATTCTGTAGTTGCACTTTATGTTGAAAAGTTATTGTGGAGGAAGTACATACTATATTGGAAATAAGGATAAATGTTTCTGAACAGAATGTCAGTTTCTGGCTAAGGCCCTGATTACTTCTATCAAACATATATATTAAAGATATTAACATATTACTCTGTGTCTGCCTATATTCTTAGGTTGGGTTCTCCCTTGAAGCAAAGCCTGAGAGTGATTTCTTGAAAAAGTGTTTGAGAAAGTTCTTTCTAGGAAAGGCGTGACAGAAGGGTTCTTGTGTGTTAGTCAAACAATGTTAGTGCTTTTCTTCTTCCAGAAACTGTATGTTGAATATGGGTTTTGAACGAGAGAAAAAGAAAATAAAGAGCCTGTTTCCAATTACTTTAGGATTATATAACAATGAGAAACTCTGAATCTGCACAATTTCTGTCCTGAACATTAGTATTGCTACAAATTTTTGGCACTGTGCAAAAATTTTGGAAAGCAAGCCTTAATCTTGGTAAATTGAAAGATATTAATCAATTTTTATTTCTCCTATTTCAAAAAGCTATTTGAGGGAAAAGGACACCATTGGTAAGGGTTTTCTTTTCCTCTGACTGAATTTTTCTATGCTTTTTTCACGGTCTTAAATTGAGAAAAACTGGCTCACCTGACTAAGGTCCCTGTAGAAAGGCACTAATCTTCAGCTGTTTAGTAAACTCTGCACATTAGGAGGTTTAGCTAAAAGACTGTAGAACAAAAAATGCAAAGCTATATTCGCCTTATAGTTGGGTCAAGACTAGACAAAAATGTGAAAAAGACAATATTTTTCTTTGGTGTTCCTGACCTCTCCTTTCACACCCCTTTTTCCATCCTTCTTCTTTTTTTTTTTTTTTTTAAGATTTTATTTGTATTTGAGAGAGAGCATGAACAGAGGGGAGGAGGCAGAGGGAGAAGGAGAAGCAGACTCCCCACTGAGCAGGAAGCCCAATGATGAGGGGCTCGATCCCAGGACCCTGGGATCATGACCTGAGCTGAAGGCAGACACTTCATTGACTGAGCCACCCAGGCACCTCTTGAGTAATGGTATAATAGTATTCCCATTTCTTTTTGTGGAATTACCTTTCAGCTATTAAGTGAAAACTTGATGAGACTATGAATCAAGGTAACTGCTGAGGACTGGGCAGACAACACAAGAGTCAGACTCTTTCTTCCTGGTTCTTTGACTCTTTAATGGAATAATTCAGGGATGTGGGGTATACAGTCATTGGCTCCTCTTGTTCTACGAAATCTCTCTGCCAAAACAATTGAACAGGGCCTATTCCTGAGACCACTACAGTGTCCTGGTTTTTGTCCTTTCTCATCTTGCCACTTCAGGCTTTTGCTTCCCCTCTGTGAGAACTTCATTGTCTTCCAACACATTCTTGCTTAGGTTAGCCAGGGAGGCTTCTATTGCTTACAGCCAAGACCCACATCTGACTCAAGGTGTGAGGAGACATGATGGCTCTCTGTGAACTACTTAGCATCTCTGGGTTTTGTTTGTTTGTTTTTTCATGTGTGAAAAGGAAGTGGTCAGACTGCATGGTTTGTAATTTCCCCTCCAATCTAAAAAGACATAAATATATAAAGCTAGCTTTCCTTAGAAGTCTTTAGTACTTCTGAGCATTTGCCCATTCCTAGGTGAATAGGTTGGGGCCTAAAGTACTTTCCCATTAACTATGACTTCTAATTTGGTTTCTTAGCGTGTCTTCAACCTCTAGACCTTGGAGTCCGTTTAAGGTCATTTAAGTAGAGGCCACATCTGTGGTATCTGAATTATCTGGCTAAGCATCCTAAACTCACTGGATATTTGCCAACCATATACCAGGTCAGGGTCTGTCAGAATGGCCTCACTTTAAAAGACTATTTAAATGCAAGAGAAATTACATTTGAGAGAAAGGAAAACATGGGTAAAGAGCCTAAGGAACTGGCACAGCTGGGTATCATTAGCAATAATCAAACCTTACCCAGTATAAAAAGCAACAGGAAGTAAGATGGGGCACTGTATGTATGTATGGGTTGGCATGAGTATGTATGTATTTATGTGTATGTTTATAGGTATGTATGTGTCTTTGTAAGAGAGTGTGTAACTTTGTTTTTTAATTTGTTTCCTCTGCCCACTTTTCCCGCTCACTTCTAACTTGAATCTCTGTACGTGCTTGATGTGTTGAAATCATCTTAGAATTTCAGTCTTTGAGGCAGTGACTTTGATGCTATAGACCCAGAGGAGGGTTAAATAATTACTTTATTAACAGGGGAAAAAAGTGCAAATACTAAACAGTTGCTGGAGAATCTAAGATGGTTGAAGAACAGATCCATGAAAGATCCTATCATTTTTCTCCAGTTATTACATATTTTATAATGATTAATCTTCTAATTATAAAATAATACCTTTATTTAGAAAATAATAACTTGAAAAATAAATGAAGTATATATAAAGGAGCAAATAAATATTACCTATACTCTTACCACCCAGACGTATTCATTATTAATATTTTGGTATGTATCTTTTCATTTGCAGAAGATGGTCTTTAATGCAATAATCCAAATTTGGGATTTACTGAGCCTAGTTTGGAAATTCTTCTAATTCTGAACATGCGTTTGGTCACCAATTTGCTAAATAGAAACAAGACAAGAGTTCCCTTAGCAACTCTTAATTTTTTATAAATACACTGTAAAAATAACTGTCTTGCAGATTTTCTTTTTGAAGTCTAAAAGTATTTTACTTTTGCTCCTCCACAGCCCCACTCCCTTTAACTCACTCTACTATACCATCCTCTGCTCACCTTTAAGTGTAAGCCAAAAGTCCTCACAACTACACAAATCCATATTACATATCTAAGTAGGAAAAGATAGTCAATAATAATAATTGAACACATGTGGCAGGTACCACACCTAAGGCTTTTTATGTGTCATCTCATTTAATCCTCACAAAGCCTTATGATAAAGATACTACTAATATGTTTATTTTACTGGTAAGAAAACAAATGTCAGAGACATTATGTGACTTCCTAAGATGGCCATAAGCTAGTTACTGGTGAAGCCAACATTTCAGCTCAGGTCTATCAGATCTCAAAGCCACTATGATACTGTAGCATTTGAGACCAAAGAAAAGGCATGCCTAGACAAAATTGTGAAGACATAAGTCCATGTTTAGTGCTCTCAGTGCCCAGCCAGTAGGAGGCCTTTTTGCAAATAGTGTTTGATGAGAAGAAAAGTATCCGTGAAAGGCTTTCTCTATTAAGGTAAGTGGGATGGTTTGAACATTATGAGGTTCATAGGGAATGTTGACCTCTAGAACACTAAAGCTGGCATTTAGTGCTATGCTAAGTATGGTATGATCTAATTAATTCCTTCAATTGACAGATAAAAAACTGAGGCCTGGGGAGGTGAGGTTACAATTTCTTGGCATAATAGAGTATGGCTAGATCAGCTTTCTGATCACACCAAGTCTTCTTTGTTTCATAATATATTCGAATCTGATGAAACAAAATGGCTTTATTTTTTTCTTCCAATATTTTATTTTAATTCAAGTTAGTTAACATATAGTGTAGTATCAGTTTCAGGAGTAGAATTTAGTGATTCATCACTTACATATAACACCCAGTGCTCATCACAACAAGTGCCCTCCTTAATGTCCATCACCCATTTAGCCCATCCTCCCACTCACCGCCTCTCCAGTAACCCTCAGTTTGTTCTCTTAACTGTAGAGTCTCTTATGGTTTCCCTCCCACTCTGTTTCTATCTTATTTTATTTTTCCTTCCCTTCCCCTATATTCATCTGTTTTATTTCTTAAATTCCACACATGAGTGAGATCATATGTTATTTGTCTTTCTCTAACTGACTTATTTCACTTAGCATAATACACTCTAGCTCCATCCACATCATTGCAATTGGGGCAATATTTCATTCTTTTTGATGGCTGAGTAATATTCCATTGTATCTATATAGTACATCTTCTTTATCCATTCATCAGTCAATAGACATTTGGGCTCTTTCCAGAATTTGGCTGTTACTGATAGTGCTGCTATAAACATTGAGGTACATATACCCCTTCAAATTAGTATTTTTGTGTCCTTTGGATAAATACCTAGTAGTGCAATTGCTGGGCTGTAGGGTAGTTCTATTTTTGACTTTTTGAGGAAATTCCATGCTGTTTTCCAGAGTGGCTGCGCCAGGAAACAAAATGATTTTAAATGGACTTTAGAAGATTTTACTTTTCCATTTGCTAGATGAAATTCTCTAGGTTCAATTTTTTTAGGCCAAGACCACATAGTGACTAATGTTTACTTTCAAGGTTTTGTATCTTTCTGATATTTTTTCAATAAAGGCACATGAGATTCAACCAATTATTATCACTAAGTTTTGAAATTCCCATGTGAAACTTCTTCTGCACCACCTGTCCTATGTGTCATTTTAATTTATACGGAACCATCTAAGGCAGAAGTTGTGCCTGAAATGGTTTCATATTACAATGTGTATTCTTTTTTCTCTATTTGGCTCTTTGTTTTAATTGTTCAAGTGGAAAAATATGTTAAAAACAAAGAGTAACTAAATGAAACTACACTGTAAAACACAGTCCCTTCATGTAGTTTAATCAGTGTAGAAAATAAAAGGATAAACTGATGTGTATAGATTCACATCTGTTTGAATTCCTATGACTTGTTCTCAAATATACCTATGTTAGTTCATTCTGAAGTTTTCCATCATGAATTCAGTGCTTTTCTTCAACCCAGAACTCAAGGGCTTATTTAAGCCACTTTACCTTCAGTTTTGAAGGTATTTGTCTTTCCCATTGGTTTTGACCTGAAGCTCGATCTTGGGGCTGAGTTTGACTACTTGAAACAATTAAGATGCAGAAATAACAAGAATCTATCTCATTAGGATAGAAATGATGAGAACAGAATGTCCATTTAGTTTTATTCTGATAAAGTGAGCTGGAATTCCCAGAAGATTGAATAAGAATAGATAATGAGGGCAGGCGTTATCAGATTAGTAGATTTATGAAGTAATTCTGTGGATGTCATTTGACTAAGTATGTTTTGGAAAACGAAGCTCTGTCAGCACCACACCCAGGACATTTACTATAGCATGCATTTCATATAAGCATATATATATTTTCTATATTGATGCCTTTTTTTTTTTTTGAGTTTGCTAAAGCCTTGGGTGTGTTAAACGAAATGCAGAGAAGAAAGATATCTAAATGCTGGGTGACAAATGAGAGTGATAGATGCCTATAATTTATACATCTAGGAATCTAATCTGTCATCCTTGAGAAGAAAAGTGTAGTATATGATTAAGGAGGGAGCTACCTTGATAATCTCTTGCATTTAAGAATGCTTGTAAGTTAAACAATTTCATTTATATTTAGGTATTTATGAACATTTGTACAACTTTTAAAATTGAAATATATTTGACATACAACATTATGTAAATGTAAGGTATTCAAAATGTTAATTTGATACATTAATATATTATTATATGATTGCCATTATAGCAATAATTCGCACCTCTATCATGTTACATAATTATTATTTCTTTTTAATGGTTATAATAATTAATTTGCTAAGTCTCTTAGCAAGTTTGGTGAGTATAATACAATATTAGTGTCATATTCACTTTACTGTGCATTAGATCTCTAGGGTTTATTTACTACTCGTTGCAAGTTTGTATCCTTAAACATGTGTCCTAGCCCCCAACCCTTCCTGGTAACCACCATTTTAATCTCTGTTTTTATGAGTCTGCCTTTTTAGATTCCACTGAATATCATATAGTATTTGTCTTTTTCTGTTTGATTTATCTCACTTAGTATAATGTACTCAAGTTTCATCCATGTTGTTGCAAATGTCAGGATTATATATACATATATAATTTATAAATTATATGAAATATATATTCTGTTACATATATAAAATATTTCACGTGTGTGTGTGCATCCCTCTCTCTCTCTCTGTGTGTGTACACACACACACACACACACACACACACACATCTTTATCCACTCATCCATAGATGACCCCTTAGGGTGTTTTTATATCTTGACTATTATGAATAATGCTGCAATAAACATGGGAGTGCCTATATATCTTGATATCTTGTTTACTTCCTTTGGATATATACCCAGAAATGAATTCCTGGATCAAAAGGTAGGTCTGTTTTTAATTTTTTGAGGAATTCCGTATTGTTTTCCATAGTGGTTGAACCATTTACAACACACCCACCAGCAGTGCACATGTGTTCCCTTTTCACCACATCCTCACCAATACTTGTTACCTCTTGTCTTCTTGATGATAGCCATTCTAACAGGTGTGAGATGATACTTCATTGTGCTTTTGATTTACATTTCCCTGATGTTTAGTGATGTTGAGCATCTTTTTATATATCTCTTGGGCATTTGGATATCTTTGAAAAATGTCTGTTTAGTTCCTCTGCATATTTTAAAGTCAGATTGTTGTGTTTTGTTGTTGTTGTTGTTATTGAGTTGAATAAGTTTGTACATTTTAATATTCACTAATTATACAGTATTCGGAAATATTCTATGTCCTTATAATATACGTTTGGCACATGACATAAAGAAAATTGGCAATATTTATGCATCCAGAAATCCTTTTCTCAATTCCCTGACAGTGGCAAAGGCTGAGGGGAAAAAGAGAGTTTCCACATTTTTTAATGACAAGTCCTGTTCTATGATGTTGGGTGATGAAGTCCTATGTGGGGCTTAGATTCATTTACTGTCAAATATTTACTAAATGTCTACTATATGCTAGGCACTGGGCTAGGTTCTGGATAAACAATGGTGAATGAGATATCTATTACCTCTGCTTGTTGAAGCTTCCAGTCCCATGGACAAGACAGAAAAGATAAATAACCATGAATTGTGAAAATGCTTTAAAAGAAACAAACTGAGAACTCTGGTAGGGAATATTTGGGGTAGAAATGATGGACAAGGAAGGCCTCTATAAAGAGATGACATTTAAATAGAATACATGGGGGCGCCTGGGTGGCTCAGTCGGTTGAGCGTCCAACTCATGGATTCAGCTTAGGTCATGATCTTGCAGTCGTGGGATCAAGCCCCACATCAGACTCTGCCCTCAGCATGGAGTCTGCTTCAGATTCTCTCTCCTGCTCTCGCTCTCTCTCAAATAAATAAATGCAATCATTAAAAATAGATAAATAAATAGAATACATGATGAAGTGGAGTAGGGGTGTGGTGGTGGTTTTGGTTACTACCATTTATTGAGCTATGGGCCTGAACTAAATTTTTTAATATATTATTTAACAATTCTATAATATGATGCCCACATCACAGATGAACATACCAAGGTTACAAAGCCAGTCAGAAGAGGAGGGGAAATAGGGAGAGGGGGACATAATCCTGGGTCTGACTCCAGAGTTCATCACCTTTGAAGCTGTAATTCCATTTTGAGTAAAACTATCATAAAGGAATAACCAGAAGTTAAATTACAAATTTAAGTAAAAGGATGGCTCAATTGTCTGTTTTTCAAATTTCTGCTAATCTTTCATTTCAGGAATGAGGAGTAATTTCAGATTGAGTTACAGTTGCATTTAATAACACTCTTATTTTCCATTTTTAAATGATGTATGTGTAAGAAGCTATAAAATAGGTAACCTTAAAAATTGTAGAAAATAGTCAGATTTTATCAGGTTGTACTTGGAGAAAGGCAAAGATATAGAGTGGGAAGGGAACATATAAAGTGAAAAAGCAAGAAACAACCACAGAGGAGATGGATTTTGAGTAATGAGAGAAAGTCTTCCAAGTTAGAGGTTGGCCTGAAAGATAGGTTTTTCTCCCTGCTACCTAAAGCTAGTGAGATCTCCAGAGTTACCCCAAATACAATTACAGAAGGCACTCTCAGACATTTTTCAGGAAGCTTGAACAAAAAATATTCACATATAATGGGCACATCTCTGACATTTCCTTAATTCCATGGATTTATGCAAAATTAGGTAGAAACAGAAAACCTAGAGCAATAGAAAATATATTTGGTGAAATCTATGCAGCTGGGTTTGAAAGTTACTATACTTTAATTTTTAAATTTTTTTAAAGACTTTATTTGAGAGAGAGGAGAGCATGAGCATGAGTCGGGGGAGGGGCAGAGGGAGAGGGAGGAAAATAGGGAGAAGCAGGCTGGCCTGAGCCAAAGGCGGACGCTTAACTGACTGAGGCACCCAGGCACCCCGAAAGTTGTACTTTTAATGACTGACTATTGAATAAAGCAGGCAGAGAAAATAAAAACTCTTGGTTGATTAGAATATTTATCTTGATCTCAAGTTTGGACCCACCTAGATTATGGTCTTGAAAAAGCTAAGTAAGGAAAGAACATGCCAGAAAAATTACCCAAAACTTCAAAACTTGAAATAAGGCACGTGCATGCATACAGACACACATACACAATGGATATCATGTTTTTCAATATATACAGGGACAAAGTCCACTCAAGGATTGTGCAGGGAATGTGCCTAGTTCATAGCAAGGCTTACTATTGATTGAAGACCCAGACTTAGTAAGTTTGCTCTGTGAAGGACTTTGTTAGGTTGAGATGGTGGTGGAGACCGGTAGAAGAGATAACCCCAGAGATTTATGGCCCGTTGGTCATTACCAGTTTATATTTAAACCAGCAATCTTAACATTGCTTTGTTAAATTTTCTATAAATACCCAGCTTCTTAAATGCATTTTGAATTGTCATAACATCATACTGGTTCTCTCATTGGTTAATGAGTTAAATAAAATTTTTACATGTGTTAATTTTATATTTGCTTTATAGTCATGATTTTCCTTTTTTTTTTGAAAATTGTACTTTAACATAGAGGATAAAGAATCTACCCACATTAGTAATTTTATTGTGTTTTATTGATGCCCAGTGAAGTGGGATTTGTAATTTGCTATGAATATTTATTCCTATTACTCAATTTTTAATTCACTGTGTACATTTATGCCTGTTAGTTAAACCTCCACAGAGGAGGTTTCATTCTTTTAACTTAGTGTTTTTGCAAACAAATCCTCAAAAATTTTAATTAGGGGGGCGCCTGGGTGGCTCAGTCGTTAAGCGTCTGCCTTCGGCTCAGGTCATGATCCCAGGGTCCTGGGATCGAGCCCTGCATCAGGGTCACTGCTCAGCGGGAGTCTGCTTCTCCCTCTCCCACTCCCCCTGCTTGTGTTCCTGCTCTCACTGTCTCTCTCTGTCAAATAAATAAATAAAATCTTTAAAAAAAATTTTAATTAGGTGAAATACTCAAATTTGGTGGACCCAATTAACATTTGTAGCTGGGACCCTGATGCCCAGAGTAGACAGATGAAGGAAAGGCCAATCTGGTGTTATAGCTAAGTAGAGCTGACATCTGATTCCCTCCTTTGTCTCATTCTCCTTTTGTCCTCCTGTATACACTTTGCAGGGTATTTCGAGACAGGATTTTTAAAGAACAGTTGAGTGGGCCAGTACGTCATAGATATGTGTAAGAGGCTGTTTGCGTTCTTTTGTTATTTGCCACTCAGTAAAGTGAATGGATACCCAGTTGCTTGACAACAATCACATATGCTTAGGTTCTATGCTTACGGTGTTGCACTGATTTAAAAGAATATAGATGATTGTATTCTAAGATTATGTATATCTAAATAATAAAATGGGACTACTGATTTAATTAAATCAAATCAAATATGGTTTTTCTTCAACAGCACATCATCACCAAGCTTAAAAATATTTTGAAGGTAAGCAAAGCAATATTCTAAGCTCACTTTTAGAGGGGCGCCTGGGTGGCTCAGTCGTTAAGCGTCTGCCTTCGGCTCAGGTCATGATCCCAGGGTCCTGGGATCGAGTCCCGCATCGGGCTCCTTGCTCAGCGGGAAGCCTGCTTCTCCCTCTGCCTGCAGCTCCCCCTGCTTGTGCTAGTGCTCTCTCTCTGACAAATAAAATCTTGATAAAAAAAATAAAATTATAGACTTAAAATGTGAAAAAGAGCCCTTGAGTTTAAGCTCACTTTTAGAGAGAGAAATTTGACTTAGGAGAACTAAACAAGTAGGGATGGTAAACTGTCTTTCAAGGACACTGGAGAAAGTGTCTTCCTTGAGACATGTAAACGTGAATCGACCTAGTGAAGCAATTCATGAATCAACCTTAAGTAACTATAGTGAATCAGTATCTCCCTATGATATCATATAACTTGTCACCATTTATTCATTTCCCTATCAACCTTCTTTAGCCGCTATAAAGGCCAAATAAGCAAAGAAGTGATAACTCAGGTAAATGCCTCAGGGCTGTAAAGTTTTCTTGAGATGAGATCAAGCAGGATAGGGGCTGAGTACTGGGTCTTTGCAGCTGGCAACCCCTTGTAGCTATGTTCATGTCAGCTACATTGGGTACTTAGTTACTGGTATAAAGTCAGCGTTGTTTCCAGGAAAGAGAAAGAAAGTAGCTATTGCTTAGGCAATACTGTCTTCCACACATATTATCCAGCATACTCACAAATGACTAATTTCCTCAAAGAAAGTACCTGTTCAATCATGATTCCCAACTTTTATTCCCTTCCTTTTAAGCAACAGGGCCACTGGGCAAAATAGAAAAGAAAAAAAAAGCTAACAACTTCTTTTACTTGAGTATTACTGGAGTAATTCTATGGAATCATGAACTCTGAAAAAGTTTATAAAGCACTGTTTTAGTTTGTCAATTTTTCTTAAATTGTGACTTCCAAAAAATAAAGACATAATTTGGGGCTAGTTTGGCATGCATAAAACTGAACTACCAACTCACTTGTTTATATCTGGTAGTTTTTTTTTTTTTAACCCAACCTCCATGCCAGATCAACTCAAACTCTCCATTCCCTCAGTAAAACTTACCCACTGAAGCCCACAGTGCTGAAGATCCAAGACTAGGGAGGTCATTCTCTAGTGTACTCTACATGCCTTCTCTCTCAGTTGAGTAGTATGCTTACTAAAATTCAGTTGTGCTTTCCCAAGCTGTTTATAATTGCACATGTTCCTGTAATAATGTACTTTGAATATTATATAACAAAATAAATATGAATGCAAAAATAAAGTTGTTTGTGAGAATGAAGTTGACAAAAATTAACTCAAAATGGATCATTGACCTAAATGTAAGAGCTAAAACTATGAAACATCTGGAAGAAAACATAGGAGATGATCTTTGAGATGTTGGGTTAAGCTCAAATTTCTCAGAGAGGACACAAAAAGCACAAACTATAGAAGAAAAGAAATCAATAAATTGGACTCTCATCAAAATGAAAAACTTTTTATCTTTGAAAGAAAATGGAAAAGCAAGCCATGAACTGGGAGAAAATATTCGCAAAATATACATCTGCCATAACACACATCCATAATATTAAAGAAGTCTCAAAATTCAATAAGACAAACAACCCAACTAAAAAATGACCAAAAGAGTTGAACAAGCAAGTAAATGGATGGTGGCTGTAAGAGCCAGGTTTCTCACTGTTGGAGAGGGAAGTTACAGGATGAGCAAGAAGAGAAGGCTAGAATGAATCCTGTGGTATTGGATTAGAGGTGGAGACATCTTATGTATTAGCTTAATACGCACACAAATGGATAGATACAGAGACAGTTATAGATCTGCGGTTTCATACACATAACCTAATTCTGTCTGCTAAGAGGGCATAAGGGATTTCAAGTACAGCCGGGCCTCATGCAAGCAGGGAAGTGGTCTATTCAATCAGGCCTCAAGAACTCATCAGGCACCTTCTCTCTCAGCCTCCACTGCTCTCTGTGGTCACATGGTGTCTTTAGTATCTCACCTAATGCTGCAACATTTTCCAACTTTTCTTGCAACTGGATTTTCCAAAAATGGCACCTTTATTTAAAAAAATAGCTCTACGTTTGGGTCGACTTATGATCTCTATTCTATCATTGATTTATATGTCTATCTTTATGCCAGATCACAGTGTCTTGATTGTTGAAGTGTTACAAAATGGTAGTGTAAGTCCTGAATCATTGGTCTTTGCGAGATTGTTTTCACTCTTCCAAGCTCTTTGCATTTCTATACACATTTAAGAATCCTCATATTAACTTCTACCAAAGACCACTAAAGATTTTGAATAGCATTGTATTGAACCTGTATATCGATTTAGGAAAAAGTAACATCTTAATAGTATTCATTTTTCTGGTCCATTTTATCTATTTAGATTTCTCTTTAATTTCTCTTGCTAGTGTTTTGTCCTTTTCAGTGTACAAGACTTACACATATTTTGTTAAATTTATTATTAAATATTTTATGCTGTTTGAAATGTTAATTTTTAAAAAGATTTTATTTATTTATTTGAGCCAGAGAGAGAGGGAGAGCACTGAGAGAGAGGGAGAGGGAGAAGAAGATTCCCAACTGAGCAGAGAGCCCAAGGTGGGGCTCTATCCCAGGATCCTGAGATCATGACCTGAGCTGAAGGCAGACGCTTAATCACCTGAGCCCCCCAGGTGCCCCAAAATGTTAATTTTTAATTTTATTTTCCAATTGCTTTTTGCATGTATATATGATTTTTTTGTATATTGACCTAGTAGTATCCAATGGCCATGCTAAACTCACATTTATTTTAATAGCTTTTTTGGTAGATTATTTTTGATTTGTACATAAACAATCATGTTTAAAGTCAAAAAGATTTTTTTAATTTTATTTTATTATGTTCTGTCAGTCACCATATGTTACATCATTAGTTTTTCTTGTAGTGTTCCATGATTCATTGTTTGCATATATCACCCAGTGCTCCATTCAATACGTGCCCTCCTTAATACCCATCACAGAGCTAACCCATCCCCCCAACCCCCTCCCCTCTAGAACCCTCAGTTTGTTTCTCAGAGTCCATTGTCTCTCATGGTTCATCTCCCCCTCCGATTCCCCCCCTTCATTTTTCCCTTTCTACTATCTTCTTCTTCTTCTTTTTTTTTTTAGCATATAATATATTATTTGTTTCAGAGGTACAGGTCTGTGATTCAGCAGTCTTACACAATTCACAGCACTTGCCATAGCACATACCCGCCCCAATGTCTATCACCCAGCCACCCCCTCCCTCCCACCCCCCACCACTCCAACAACACTCAGTTTGTTTCCTGAGATTAAGAATTCCTCATATCAGTGAGATCATATAATACTTGTCTTTCTCTGATTGACTTATTTCGCTTAGCATAATACCCTCTACTTCCATCCACGTCGTTGCAAATGGTAAGATTTCAGGGTTTTTTTTGATGGCTGCATAATATTCCATTGTATATATATAACATCTTCTTTATCCATTCATCTGTCAATAGACATCTTGGCTCTTTCCATAGTTTGGCTATTTGGACATAAACATTGGGGTGCACGTGCCCCTTTGGATCACTACATTTGTATCTTTGGGGTAAATACCCAGTAGTGTAATTGCTGGGTTGTAGGGTAGCTCTATTTTCAACTTTTTGAGGAACCTCCATACTGTTGTCCAGAGTGGCTGCATCAGCTTGCATTCCCACCAACAGTGTAGGAGGGTTCCCCTTTCTCCACATCCTCACCAACATCTGTCGTTTCCTGACTTGTTAATTTTAGCCATTCTGACTGGTATGAGGTGGTATCTCATTGAGGTTTTGATTTGGATTTCCCTGATGCTGTGTGATGTTGAACACTTTTTCATGTGTCTGTTGGCCATTTGGATGTCTTCTTTGCAGAAATGTCTGTTCATGTCTTCTGCCCATTTCTTGATTGGATTATTTGTTACTGGGGTGTTGAGTTTAATAAGTTCTTTATAGATTTTGGATACTAGTCATTAATCTGATATATCATTTGCAAATATCATCTCCCATTCTGTCAGCTGTCTTTTGGTTTTGTTGACTGTTTCCTTTGCTGTGCAAAACCTTTTTATCTTAACGAAGTCCCAATAGTTCATTTTTGCCCTTGCTTCCCTTGCCTTTGGAAATGTGTCTAGGAAGAAGTTGCTGAGGCTGAATCGAAGAGGTTGCTGCCTGTGTTCTCCTCAAGGATTTTGATGGATTCCTGTCTCACATTGAGGTCTTTCAACATTTTGAGTCTATTTTTGTGTGTGGTGTAAGGAAATGGTCCAGTTTCATTCTTCTGCATGTGGCTGTCCAATTTTCCCAACACCATTTGTTGAAGAGACTGTCTTTTTCCCACTGGACATGCTCTCCTACTTTGTCGAAGATTAGTTGACCATAGAGTTGAGGGTCCATTTCTGGGCTCTCTATTCTGTTGCATTGATCTATGTGTCTGTTTTTGTGCCAGTCTGACTTGATGATAACAGCTTTGTAATAGAGCTTGAAGTCTGGAATTGTGATGCAAGCGGCTTTGCTTTTCTTTTTCAACATTCTTCTGGCTATTCGGGGTCTCTTCTGGTGCCACACAAATTTTAGGATTATTTGTTCTATTTCTTTGAAAAAAGTTGATGGTATTTTGATAGGGATTGCATTAAATGTGTAGGTTGCTCTAGGTAGCATGGACATTTTCACAATATTTGTTCTTCCAATCCATGAGCATGGAATGTTTTTCCATTTCTTTGTGTCTCCCTCAATTTCTTTCATGAGTATTCTATAGTTTTTTGAGTACAGATTCTTTGCCTCTTTGGTTAGATTTATTCCGAGGTATCTTATGATTTTGGATGCAATTGTAAATGGGATTGACTCCTTAATTTCTCTTTCTTTTGTCTTGTTGTTGGTGTATAGAAATGCAACTGATTTCTGTGCATTGATTTTATATCCTACCACTTTGCTGAATTCCTGTATGAGTTCTAGCAGTTTTGGGGTGGAGTCTTTTGGGTTTTTCACATAAAGTATCATATCATCTGCAGAGAGTGAGAGTTTGACTTCTTCTTTGCCAATTTGCATGCCTTTTATTTCTTTTTTTGTCTGATTGCTGAGGCTAGGACTTCTAGTACTGTGGTGATAGTGGACATCCCTGCCGTGTTCCTGACCTTAGGGGAAAAGCTCTCAGTGTTTCCCCATTGAGAATGATATTTGCTGTGGGTTTTTCATAGATGGTTTTTATGATATTGAGGTATGTACCCTCTATCCCTACACTCTGAAGAGTTTTAATCAAGAAAAGATGCTGTACTTTGACAAATGCTTTTTCTGCATCTATTGAGAGGATCCTATGGTTCTTGTTCTTTCTTTTATTAATGTATTATATCACATTGATTGATTTGTGGATGTTGAACCACCCTTGCAGCCCAGGAATAAATCCCACTTGGTCGTGATGAATAATCCTTTGACTGTACTGTTGGATCCTATTGGCTAGTATTTTGATGAGAGTTTTTGCATCCATGTTCATCAGGGATATTGGTCTGTAATTCTCTTTTTTGATGGGGTCTTTGTCTGATTTGGGGATCAAGGTAATGCTGGCCTCATAAAATGAGTTTGGAAGTCTTCCTTCCATTTCTATTTTTTTGGAACAGTTTCAGAAGAATAGGTATTAATTCTTCTTTAAATGTTTGGTAGAATTCCCCTGGGAAGCCATCTGGCCCTGGGCTCTTGTTTGTTGGGAGATTTTTGATTACTGCTTCAATTTCCTTACTGGTTATGGGTCTGTTCAGGTTTTCCATTTCTTCCCTGTTCAATTTTGGTAGTTTATACATCTCTAGGAATGCATCCATTTCTTCCAGATTATCAAATTTGCTGGCATATAGTTGCTCATAATATGTTCTTATAATTGTTTGTATTTCTTTGGTGTTGGTTGTGATTTCTCCTCTTTCATTCATGATTTTATTTATTTGGGTCATTTCTCTTTTCTTTTTGGTAAGTCTGCCCAGGGGGTTATCAATCTTAATTCTTTCAAAGAACCAGCTCCTAGTTTCGTTGATCTATTCTACTGTTCTTTTGGTTTCTATTTCATTGATTTCTGCTCTGATCTTTATTATTTCTCTTCTCCTGCTGGGTTTAGGCTTTATTTGCTGTTCTTTCTCCAGCTGCTTTAGGTGTAGGGTTAGGTTATGTATTTGAGATCTTTCTTGTTTCTTGAGAAAGGCTTGTATTGCTATATACTTTCCTCTTAGGACTGCCTTTGCTGCATCCCAAAGATTTTGAACAGTTGTGTTTTCATTTTCATTGGTTTCCATGAATTTTTTTAATTCTTCTTTAATTTCCTGGTTGACCCATTCATTCTTTGGTAGGATGCTCTTTAGCCTCCATGTATTTGAGTTCCTTCCGACTTTCTTCTTGTGATTGAGTTCTAGTTTCAAAGCATTGTGGTCTGAAAATATGCAGGGAATGATCCCAATCTTTTGGTACCAGTTGAGACCTGATTTGTGACCTAGGAGGTGATCTATTCTGGAGAATGTTCCATGGGCACTAGAGAAGAATGTGTATTCCGTTGCTTTGGGATGGAATGCTCTGAATATATCTGTGAAGTCCGTTTGGTCCAGTGTGTCATTTAAAGTCTTTATTTCCTTGTTGATCTTTTGCTTAGATGATCTGTCCATTTCAGTGAGGGGGGGGTGTTAAAATCCCCTACTATTATTGTATTGTTGTTGATGTGTTTCTTTGCTTTTGTTATTAATTGTCTTATATAATTGGCTGCTCCCATGTTAGGAGCATAGATATTTACAATTGTTAGATCTTCTTGTTGGATAGACCCTTTAAGTAGGATATAATGTCTGTCCTTCCTCATCTCTTATTATAGTCTTTGGTTTAAAATCTAATTTGCCTGATATAAGGATTGCCACCCTAGTTTTCTTTTGGTGTCCATTAGCATGGTAAATGGTTTTCCACCCCTTCACTTTCAATCTGGAGGTGTCTTTGGGTCTAAAATGAGTCTCTTGCAGGCAGCATATTGATGGGCCTGTGTTTTTATCCAATCTGATACCCTGTGTCTTTTGATTGAGGCATTTAGCCCATTTACATTCAGGGTAACTATTGAAAGATACAAATTTGTGCCATTGTATTGCCTGTAAGGTGATGGTTACTGTATATTGTCTCTATTCCTTTCTGGTCTATGTTACTTTTAGGCTCTTTCTTTGCTTAGAGGACCCCTTTCAATATTTCTTATAGGGCTGGTTTGGTGTTTGCAAGTTCTTTTAGTTTTTGTTTATCCTGGAAGCTTTTATCTCTCCTTCTGTTTTCAATGACAGCCTAGCTGGATATAGTATTCTTGGCTGCATATTTTTCTCATTTAGTGCTCTGAATATATTATGCCAGGCTTTTCTGGCCTGCCAGGTCTCTGTGGATAGGTCTGCTGCCAATCTAATGCTTCTACCATTATAGGTTACAGACCTCTTGTCCCGAGCTGCTTTCTGGATTATCTCTTTGTCTCTGAGACTTGTAAGTTTTACTATTAGATGCCGGGATGTTGACCTATTTTTATTGATTTTGAGGGGGGCGGTCTCTGTGCCTCCTGGATTTTGATGCCTGTTTCCTTCCCCAAATTAAGGAAGTTCTCTGCTATAATTTGCTTCAATATACTTTCTGCCCCTCTCTCTCTTTCTTCTTCTTCTGGATCCCAATTATTCTAATATTGTTTCATCTTATGGTATCACTTATCTCTCAAATTCTGCCCTCGTGATCCAGTAGTTTGTTTATCTCTCTTTTTCTCCGCTTCTTTATTCTCCATCATTTGGTCTTCTATATCACTAATTCTCTCTTCTGCCTCATTTACCCTAGCAGTTAGAGCCTCCATTTTTTATTGCACCTCATTAATAGCCGTTTTGATTTTGACTTGGTTAGATTTTAGTTCTTTTATTTCTCCAGAGAGGGTTAATCTAGTATCTTCCATGCTTTTTTCAAGCCTAGCTAGTATCTTTGTAATCGTCATTCTGAACTCTAGTTCCGACATCTTACTAATGTCCGTATTGATTAGGTCCCTGGCAGTCAGTACTGCCTCTTGTTCTTTTTGTTGAGGTGAGTTTTTCTGTCTTGTCATTTTGTGCAGAGGAGAATAGATGAATGAGAGAACAAAATGTTAACAGGGTAAAAAGGACCCCAGAAAAATATACACGAAACAAATCAAAAGAGACCTGAAACCGGGGGAAAAGAAAGGGAAAGAAAGAAAAAAGAAAAAGAAAAAAAGGATATGATCAAATATGATCAGGCTGGTGAATAGATCAGTGCCACGCACTAGATTTTGGGTGTATTTTGGTCTGTTAGATGAAACTGACTCCCAAAATTTTAAAGAAAGAAAAACTTATATATATACAAAAATAAGGGTAAATACAATGAAGGGATGGAATGTGACTGTAAAGATGAAAATTATAAAAGATTTTATAAAAGGAATTGATAAGATAAGAAGTTGGTTGAAAAAAGAAAGAAGAGAAATTTAAAAAAGTGGGGGAGAGAATGTGATTGGGCAGGAAACTAGAACAAAGCCATACACTAGAGATTTAGGGTATATTTTGGTCTGTTAGAAGAAACTGTATCCCAAAATTTTAAAGAGAGAACAACTTATGTATATATATGCAAAAAATAAGGGTAACTACTATGAAGGGATAGAATATGACTCTAAAAATGAAAAATAAAAAAGATTTTTAAAGGGATTGATAAGATATTGGTTGAAAAAGGGAAAAAGAAAAATTCAAAAAAAATAGAAAAAGAGAAAAAAGAAAATTTTAAAAATTAACTTTAAAAGACTAAAGAATCATGGGGAAAAAGCCATGAATTCTATGTGCAATATTCCCCTAGCACTGGAGTTCTCCCGTTCTCATTGATCGGTAAACTTGGTCTTGGCTGGCTGTTCTTACTGATCTTTTGGAGGAGGGGCCTGTTGCCATGGTTCCCAAATGTCTTTGCCGGAGGCGGAATTGCCCTGCCCTTGCCGGGTCCAGGCTAAATAATCTGCTCAGGTTTGCTCTCGGGAGCTTTTGTTCCCTGCAAGTTTTCTGTACAGGTTTGGAGGACGAGAGTGAAAATGGCGACCTCCCAATCTCCACCCCAGAGGAGCTGAAAATTCAGGGCCCCGCTCCTCAGTGCACCCCCAGAGAAAAGCAGTCAGTCACTCCTGTCTCCCCGGTCTCCGGCCACACTCCATGCTCACCCAGCCTGTAACCGAGTGTTTCGGTCTCTGGCACCCAACTTGGTGTGGAGTCTCCAAACCCAGCAGATCCCTGCGGTGCACTCCCGCGCTGCTCCTCCCAGGGGAGGAAGGGGAGTCTCCCCGATCTGCTGCTTGTTGGGTCCCTGCTGGAGGAGCAGTGGCCCAACTGTGCCACGGATCACAGTTTATGGCAACCCCAAGCTGAGAGCCCACTCCTTGGCTCCATCTCTGCAGTGGGCTTCCTGGCTCCGATACCTGGGAGCTCTGCCACACTCAGGCACCCCCGGTCTTTCTGTGACCCTGAGGGTCCTGAGACCACACTGTCCCAGCGAGGGTTCCATCCCCTGCTTAGCCACTGGAGCGACGTCCCTCAACGGATCAGACTTCTAAAAGTTCCAATTTTGTGCTCCGCGGCTCTATCACTTGCCAGTAGAGGCTGATGGAGGCCCCCTCCCCCGCCATCTATCCTCCCGAATATCACCTTGGATTCACTTCTCCAAACGTCCTACCTTCCAGAAAGTGGTCGCTTTTCTGTTCAGAGAGTTGCTGCTATTTTCTTTCTTCCCTCTCCTGTTGAGTTCGTAGGTGTTCAGAATGGTTTGATCCCTATCTAGCTGAATTCCTGTGACCAGATGAAATTTAGGTCTCCTAATCCTCTGCCATCTTGCTCCTCCTCCCCAAAAAGATTTTTTTTAATTTCCAATCTATATGTTGTTTATTTCTTTTTCTTGACCTATTTTGCACTGGCTATATTGAATATAGGTAGTAAGAGTGAACATCCTCACTTTGTTCTTAATTACAGGGAAAAAGTGTTCAGTCTTTCATTAATAAGTATGATATTAGCTTTAAGTTTTCCATAGATATCACCAATGATTTTTTAATCACAACAGCTCTTGAATTTTGTCAGATGTTTATTCAGCTATTATGGTGATCATATGCTTTTTTTACTTTAATGTGGTAAATTACATTGATTGACTTTTGAATATTAAACTAACCTTGCATTCCTAGAATGAATTTCATTGTCATGATGCATTTACATTTTATATGTTGCTAGATTTAATTTCATATTTAATTTCAAATTTTCATACTTCTTTATTCTTATAATGTCTATCTGATTTTGGTATCAGAATAATGTGGCCTCATAAAAAGAGTAGCAAAGTATTCCTTTGTTGTTTACTTTTCATGTCTGTGTGAGATTACCATTTTTCCCCCTTAGATGCATGATAGAATTCACCAGTGAAGTTTCGCTCCTTCTGATTTCACTTTTCATCCTATTATCACAGTTAACCTCTTTTAACTCTTTCTGACCTGAATTCTTCTGGATATTAGCTTAACCAAAAGGTATTTGTTGATAAATAGACACTACCTGAGATTGATAAGTTTAAAACTAGTCATAACTTAAAAAGAAAAATGAGAGTTTATCTCACTCCCATTATTCCCAACTTCTCTCCTCTGCATTTTGTCTTACAAACAACTAAGTCTTCAGTATTTTATGCTGAGTTAACTCTAAAGGTGGAAAAGCTATACATAATCTTTGTATTATTTTGATAGTAAATTTTATTTAGTGCCAGGCCAGTTTATCGTGCCAAGATTATATCTCTTTCATTACAAATTCAAAGTAATGACCTCTGGCCTTTTTGAAGGAAAATTTATACTCTTTGTTATATTTTTATTAACTTCCTTTGATCTTTATTAATCATTGGCTGCACTTTAGTTTGTTTCATAGTTAAACCATGTCTTCCATGTGTTTTTATTTTGTTTTGTTTATCCTGGGGTATTTATTTATTTATTTTAAGTTTTATTTCTTTAAGTAATTTCTACACCCAACATGGGGCTTGAATTCACAACCCAGAGATAAAGAGTTGCATGCTCTTCTGACTAAGCCAGACAGGTGCCCCTATTTTAAGGTTTCTACTTACCTTTCTTTTTCCATTTGCATTGTTTGCTTCTGTCATGTATTAGTTTTCCATTGCTGCTATAACAAATTACCACAAACCTGGTGCCTTATCATAGCTTTATAGTACATTTCAGTAGTTCAGAAATCTAACATGGGTTGGTAAGTTTATATTCCTGCTAGAAGCTGTAGGGGAGAATTTATTTTCTTGCCTTTCCAATTTCTAGAGACTATCCACATTCCTTAGTTCATGACCCTGCTTTACTCCATCCTCTATTTCTGCTGTCATACCTCCTTCTCTTACTTGACCCTCTTATAACCAATATATTGGGTCTACCTGTATAATCCAGGATAATCTCCTCATTTCAGGATCCATAATTTAATCACACCTGCAAAGTGTTGCCATGGACAGGTACTGGGGACTAGGGTGTGGACATCCTTGGGGAGCCATAGTCATATATACAATATTTTCCAACTTTTCAATCATACATTTTTACAACATCAAAAAGTAAATAAACATTAGATATTTAGGGTCCTGGGGAATCAGATTTTCTCCAGAATTATTTCCTAGTTTGTTTATTCCTCCAAGCTTATCCTGGCACTAACATTAGTCTAGGACAGAGAATATATATTTTTCAGTACTGTAACTCTGTACCTCTCCAGATCACTAGGCTATTGTTTGTCTTAGATATTAGGCAGAAAAAGCCTTTTGAGCAAAGATGTGTGTGTTTCTCTGTTTGTGATTCAGCTGAAAGTTGAACTAGAACCTTCTTGGAGGAAGATACTTAAGGCCTTAGAGCAAAGTCAGCACATTCTTATTCAAGTTTGTCCTTCCAAGACTCTGAATGTTGTTGCCTTATTAAATACAATGCCTGAATCCCAAGAATCAATGGACAACTAATTAGCTGTGTGCCACCACATAACAAGGACTCAAACTCAACTTTTTCGTTAAATGAAGCAGCTACTCAGTATGTACTATGGAATATGATAACCCTATAATGGACATAGTAGTAAATCTAATAGTTTCATAGTGGTTTAAAGAGACTCAATACTGGAGTTTTATAGGGACATTCTACTGAAAACTAGAATTGTTTGTTCCTTTAGGATTGTTGCGCTGATAAAGATGTCAATTTAGCCATCTTGGTATCACAAGGGGAGAATCTGCCTGAGAGCAAAACCAATGAAGAGAAAAAGCAGAGCCATGAGCTGGAAAAACAGATAGATGAAGAGATTAAGTCCCAAGGAAAATTTTTAAGCCTCTTGATCTGGTCATGTCTAAAGCCAAGTGTATATGTCAGTTATGTGAGGCAATAAATTCCTTTTTTTTCTTAAGCTAGTTTGTCTTAGTTTTCTTCACAAGGTAAGAATGCTATTAAGATAAGAAATTCATGGGGGCGGACATATAGATCAGTACTTTACCCATTTGAAAATTTCCCTGAGATAACTTAAAGCTCTTATCCAACTGTCTTATACCCTCTTTTCTCAAAAGGAGCAATAGAAAACATAAACTATTGTCACCTAACATAGACTGTTGTTACCTAATGGTAATTTCTGTTAGATGTTTATTTATTCATATCTCAGAATGAAAGTTTACAGTGGGAATTGGGTGACCATAACTTTCTAATGGAAGAAAATAAAGTCCCTGAAACTCTTTAAAATTCCCATTCACTTCACATGAAGTTTTATCCCATACACACACACACACACACTACAGAAAGAAACTACAATATTCCACATATAGTTTTAATACTAAGGTCAAAACCATGTCCTTTTACTGGTCAATCCTCTTTCCTGTACATAATTACTTCTAAGGACAAAAAAAAAAAAATCCTCATTCCAAGCATCTGTATATTTGCCAAATAATCCTCCCGCTGGATTTACTTTGGATTTAGTTCTCAAAGATAGACTCTTAAGTCTTTAACTGAAGGAAACACACACACACACACACACACACACACACACACACACACACACAAAACCACCACCACCACCATCAAAAACCTAAAACACAAATAGACTTTACTCAGGCTCTGTTCTGAATTCTGAGGAGATGCTTCCTCCCCATGTTTTAAATTTTAAGAAGAACCATCTCACCTTCCAATGTCCACTTTAAAAAAATATTTTCCGTACTCTTTCTGACTGTTATATGCTTACAAATTTTGGAATTGTTTGTCTAATGTTATTTGCACAGAGTGACTTCTTGCAGCTGTCAGTAAATGTGCTATGTCTCCCTCCCTCAAATCCCAGGATAATCCCCTCTGAATGTCTGACAGACTTTATAGAATTATGATGACATTCAGAGTGCTCTCAGGGCTCTGAGCCACAGAAAGTATTTTTCAACATTATAATTTATCTGTGATCTTTTTACTGCCATGTCCTCTAAAATACTCAGGAAGACAAAGTCAGCATGGCTTGTTCTTAGGTACTTTTTGTTTTGTTCTGGGAAGACAACTTTTGGATCTGAAAAGTGGATAATGCTATACTCACACTTTCCACTTTGTACCATTTACGATGAGAGACACCAGAGAAATTGGTAGCTTTAGACATACATGGCTTGGCTGGCCCTTTGTCACTCTGACAGCAACATGTACCCAATTCTCAATATTTGGGGTTCCCATACCAAGGCCTATTGCTTAGGGTAACCATCACACGAGCTTTGATAAAGCTGGCTCTTAGCTCTGAGTCTGGTCCCGAATTTGCTTTATAACCCTGCAGGCTGGCAGGTGCCTAAAATGACCTGATTACCAGGAGAAGGAGCAGAGCGGGCAGAGGACCTTTAGACAGCTATTATGGAGTAGCCTTCTGTAGGCAGACCCGTATAGTCATCCCCCAGCACTAGCAATTTAGTAAGGAATTGCTTTATTCTGGAGCTATCGCCTCAGAGCATAGTGCTGCAGAAATAGGATTTTGATATGGGAGAGTGGTAGGAAGATCATTTTGGGGCCCTGGACGTTGCCTAGGTCTATATGGCACACTGTGAAGGGCATGCTGGCTGCTATGGGAATTGGGACTAAAAGGGAAGAGAAGAGAGAAGGGCACCAAATTCAGATCCATTTGTCTGGCTTATAGTTTCGCCAAACAGTGGCTCTGTTTCAGGGCTAAACCCTTTAGTAAAGGGTTAGGGAGAAACACTCTGAGTTTGTTCCCCTCCCCACATTGATGCTTCTTTAGAATGTTTTTTATTTTGAGGTCACATCTGAGTTTGCCTGACTTCTGCATGCACAAAAGCAGTTTCATGCTGAGAGTTGTTACAAGGTAGATCAGTGAATTAAAAATAAACCAAAATGTTTGCATTTTAGGTCAAAACGTTTATACTGCTCTTGTGAAGAAACCCAGTAATTTTTCATTATTTAAATGGGACATATGTCTACAAGACATTCCAAGGACCTGTCTTTTTTTGGCTACAGATAAGAATTCCTTTAACTGCTATCTCTCTACCAGACTTCTATTAGCAGAGCACAAAGTAATTATAGTTGTCTGATTGGCTGGTATTATTTGGAAAAAGTAATTGTCCAAAAGAAGAGAATATGCAGACAGAATGATTTAATAATTTGTACATCAAATTTGCCCTTTGGGTGGTTGTCATTAACATATAAATTAACTTATAAATTATATTCTGAACAGTGTGTAAACTCTGGAACAATTAGATAAAATGAAAACTCTCCACACACTAGAATTTCCCATAATTCAGAATGGAGAAAGAACACAAGATTCTGAAAATACATGAGACTGCCTCACTATGCCAAAGCATTTTGAATCTCTTCCAGTTAAAGGCTTTCTTTAGTATTTGGGTATAGCTCTCTTGTCAAACAGGTAAGCAGAAGGCAGAAAATGCAAGCTTTGGAAGATCTTCCTACATGTCCAAGTGTGCCAAGTCCTGCTTAGCCATTGAATATTTATACTCTACTTGTAGCTTCAAAACCAGGGTGCAGACTCTGCAAAAAGCCCGCCTGAGAATAAACTTTTCAGATCTACTAGAATAAAGTCCAGGAATCATTGCAGTAGTTTATACAATCTGGTCTCAAATGCTTTTGAAGTCCACGAAGTGGGACATGTCTAAAAGGCCCAGGATAAGGTATTTAAAGATATTATCATATTTCTAAAAATATTTATAAATGGCCAAGCACACTGATGCTAATTGATTCAGTAACCAATGAACACATCTTTGTTAATTATTTTTTTTAATAAAATCCTTTTTTCAGGGGCACCTGGGTGGCTCAGTCGGTTAAGCATCTGCCTTTGGCTCAGGTCATGATCCCATGACCCCATGATTCTCTGCTCAGCGGGGAGCCTGCTTCTCCCTCTCCTTCTACCTCCTGCTCCCCCTGCTTGTGCACTCTCTCTCTGTCAAATAAATAAATAAAATCTTTTTTAAAAATTATTTTTTCAGATTAGTGAGATCCCTCTCTGCATTTATTTATGTTTGAGGGGGCCCAAAACAGAAAATATAATAAACATCCATGATAAATATTTGCCACCAAAATGAACAAATATTAAATTTTATTCCCTTCAGTTATTTTTTATTTTTTAAGTAAAGCATTAAAATCTCTACATTTTCTCTGCCAGGCCCATTATCTTCCCTTTCCAAACAAAGCTCAGCATCATCTGGTGTACGTATCTGAATTACATTTTTGTTCTTGTGTTATATTTTTTTATGTTCTTTAACAGAATTATGTAATAGTCTCCATGTCTTGCCCAATTAGAAAATTTTTATTGTATTTTCTAATCTTTATTGTTAGTATGTAAGTATGGTATTTTTTTAATGTCTATCAATCTTAGATTGGATAATCTTCTGAATTCTCTTAATTTGACAAGTTATCTGAGGTTTCTTTTGAATTTTCTAGGAAGATGATCATATATTCTATAAATAAAAATTTGGTCTTTTCCTTTCCAATTCTTATACCTCTTTTATTTTGTATTATTTCTTTGGTTAGGAACTTCAGTTCAGTGTTGAATAGTAAGATGATTATAGGCATCCCTGGTCATTATCTATCTATCTATCTATCATCTATCTATGCATTCAGTTCCATATGGCAATTTGGGGACTTTTTAGTTATTTATATCATTCGTTTAACAAATATTCATTGAGTACTTCCTATGTGCCAGGCACTTAGGCAATACAAGTACAGTAATGAACAAAATAAATAAAAAAAAAAAATCCTTGCCCTCATAGATTACATTTAAGAAAGCAGTCAACAAGCAAGATTGATAAGTAAAATATATAGCATGTTTGATAGTGATTGCTATTAAAGAAAAGACTAAAAAGAGAAAAGGGACATAAAATCTGTGTGAAGGGTTGGACTTTAAATTGAGCATCCAAGAAAGTCTTCACAAAAATGTAAATCTGAGGAAAGGCCCGTAGGAAGGGAGAGGACTTAACTATGCAGCTAACTGGGTAAAGAATACTCCAAGCAGAAGAAACAGAAGTTAAGCCATCCTAAAGTAAGGACATTACTGACCTATTTTTTTTTTAAGATTTTATTTATTTATTTGACAGAGAGAGACACAGCGAGAGGGGAACACAAGCAGGGGGAGCGGGAGAGGGAGAAGCAGGCTCCTGGCTGAGCAGGGAGCCCAATGCGGGGCTCGATCCCAGGACCCTGGGATCATGACCTGAGCTGAAGGCAGACGCTTAATGACTGAGCTACCCAGGTGCCCCATTGCTGACATATTTAAAGAAAATCTGGCAATTTTTTTCCTAGAAAGTTTGCCTATTTCATTGAAATTTTCAAATTCATTGGTATACAATTGCTTATAATGCTTAATTATTTTTTAAAATGATTGCATTTGCAAAGTGACCATTGCTTTAGGTCACTTTTTGTTTTGATCAGTCTACCTAGAAGTTTGTCTATTTTGTTATTATTCTCAATATTATTGTTACCAAATACACTCTGTAAATTGGAATTGACAATTTATACATTGATCTCAGATGTGCATAAAAGCCACTTTATATTTCTTTACCTCAGATGATGGCCTCCTTCTTATACTCGTAGATAGCTCTAGTAAACTTCTGAATATCTTCGGTGTCAAAGAGGAGCTCATGAAAATTTGGTAGTGCTAGCCCACTCTCTCTCTCACTCTGCCTAACCACACCATGCTGCCATTTTGACTCCACTCTGCAGCTGAGTGTTATTGGCATGAAGGCATTCTGCAAGGTAGTCTCTTTAGTGATTCCACAAGAGCACAAGCTGCCCTCTTTTTGCCATTGCTCTCAAACCCTTTGCTGACCACCTGCATAAGCTTGGGGTTGCATAGGAGATGCAATTAAAACTTAAAGAGTCATCAGCACAAAGGAGAACAGAGAGGCCTGGTCAGAGAGAGCTGACTTACCCTGTAGCAACTTCCTTGCTTGGATCAGGCCAAGGTGCCATGAGTTACAGACACTTTAGGAGTAGAATTAGTAAGACCAAGGACAATGTCTGAGACAAATGGGATGAGACACTTCAACTATAGTGTATAAATAATATTTTTTGTTTTTTGTATTTTATGATGCTATGATATCTTGGGGCTTTAATAGCTAGAGATTATCCCTCTCAGGATTAGAGAACTCCTAGAGATAGCAAACACTCACCTGAGAGCATAATCGTTAAAGGCAAATCAACCAATCCAGAGTCCATATCCTCAACCACCTCCATATGGGGCCAAGCCACTATAATCCTGCCTTAATCATCCCAGGGCCAAGTATCAAACAAGTAGGAGAAGTTCCTATGTCTCAGAACCCACCAAAATTATTGAAACTAGCCAATCCTAAGTGTGTCTACTTTGTTTACCCTGCCTGGCCTATTCCTTCACACAAAAACCACAGTAAAAGCTCTCACCCATGCTTTCCTCTTGCTGCCTCTGATTCCTGACTGACCCTTCCCGGGGCTTTCCCATTTGGCCCCATTTGGTATGCCACGCCTCTTATTTCTCGGGACCTGTGAATATAAACTTCTTCCTTGATGACAATCATTTCCATGTTTGCAAGTCTTACCATACCTGATTAGAACAAATCCTGGTACATTTTAAAACATAGAGGGCCACATATAGAACATAGGTCTGTGTACTCAATACCGTTAGGATGTTAAAAGTCCTTTGCAACTAGATACCATCTTAAGAAGGAAGATACTGGGGAGGAGGGAGAAGTATTAGAGTCCTTGAATGGGGATTGAAGTAGTTCACAATTCCAATCTCATAGGTAATGAACTCATTGCTGCTCTTGGTGGAAACCTTTTTGTCAAACTTTACCTTCCTGAGGATAGTGGCAAGTGATTATGGATGATATTCTTATAGCTGCTTAGCCCCAACATTTAGCACCATTAAAAGGCTTCTGAGTTAATTTCTGCTTGAATGTCCAGTGCTTTAGGCTGCTTGAAGGGATCACAGAGGTAGCATCCCACATTTTGCTTTTATTATCAGAACAATGTTGTATAGTGTAATCAAATTACCTGAGTTTGAATCTAGGCTCCATCACATGAGCTATGTGACCTTAGACAAATTATTTAACCTCTCTTCACCATAGTTTTCTCACCTAAAAAATGAAAATAATTATAATAATACCTACTTCATGGGGTGGTTGTGAGTAGTAAATGAAACAATCCATAGAAGTTACTAATTTAATACCTGGCACTTACTGAGTTATTAATTATGATGATAACCAGAATGATTATTCATATGTCTTTGTGCAGGTACTGTGCTAAGTGGTTCCTTGCTTCCTCTATTTTCCCAGCGTCCCATGGTAGTATTATTACCTAGGAATAGAGGAGCTGGGCTTGAGTCCTTTGACTCTATACCCTTACTCTTATTAACCATCATCTCCCCACGACTGGAGGTTTAAGAGAGGGTAAATCAAAGAGAGAGTTCAGGAATTCTGGCACCATTCTGCTATATCCAAGAGTGAAAAACAAGATGACTTAAGATGCCTTGTGACATTTCTCATGTTGTCACCAATGTTGCTGGTATTTAGATCACTCAGTCCAAGCTGTAGTGTATAAGACATCTACAAATTTCCCTCAAAACATTTCAAGAATGTTATGCTTTTTTTCTTTCCCACAAAAAGGCAAACATTACTGAAACATTTCATTTTTGTTTGAAAAAAGATGTTCTTTGGCATCAAACATCTAACACGAAGATATTTTCTGGAACATCAAACGATCATTGATAGCTAACAATGCTGGTTTTGCTTAAATGAAAGCCATTATGAAGCCACCAACTTGTCATTTAGCCAAGAACCATGAGATTCAATAAGTTATGGGAACATCAGTATTGAAAGGAAAGATATTTTTCCATTAGTACCGAACCTGAATGTTAACCTCTTTTGAAAAAAAAAAAAAAAAAAAAAGGCAAGATTGAAGGATAGTGAGAAAGAAAAAGAGAAAGAGAAAAAGAAGTTCTGGTTGTTATTTAAAGAATATACACCAGTGAAACAAACTATTCCAAGGGTATCATGTCATCATTTCAAATTAGAAGCAACACTGGTTAGAGGTATAAAATAGTATTGATAAAAATTTTGTAATTAGAGTTTGAACTCTAAGCAATTGCACTAACATAAATAGTAGTGTGTAAATCCCAATCGAATAGGGAGTGGGCAACTCCAAGGAGGGTCACCAAGCAAAGAAGGGTTAGACAAATAAAGAAGAAGATCTAGACAGGGGAGGGCAGGGATTCTCCCTTTGGTCCTCCCAGCTCAGGATTTACCTATCCCTTAACAAGGAAGGATTAGAGCAAATACCAGAAGCACCCAACGTGTTATTTTTAGTGTTGTGTTATGAATGATTGCTTAGATTGATAGTGGAGTAACAATATGCAATATAACATTTATCCTTTTATAATCAATATAAAGTCCTGAGTAAAAGACCTCCTTCAGACATTGTTAATGCAACTGGGGAGAATTCAGCTGATAATTGCACTTATAGGCCTGTTACCCTTGCAACCTTTCTTTTTTTAAAGTTTTTATTTATTTAAGTAATCTCTACACCCAACATGGGGCTTGAACCCATTATCCTAAGTTCAAGAGTCACATGCCCCTCAGACTGAGATAGGCAACCCTGTCCTTTGCAACCTTTCTTAAGAGAGGGAAAGACACACACACACACACACACACACACACGCACAGGGAAAGAGAGAGAGAGAGATGGGAAGAGAGGAGGGCGGAGAGAGAAATAAGACCTCATGTCCTAAGCCACCATTTTGTGTAATGAATTAACTTCTCTTCTTTGCAACTAGAATGTTACTATTTGTTATGTGCCATCATCCTTGCAAGAAATGAAAAGATAATACTCAACTCATTTTTTGGTAGAGTTTAATTTTCTTGTGGAACCTGCATTGAGAAAAGTCTCCTAGAAAATGTCTTCCAAGGAGGCCTGGTGCCATCTGGATGTGTCACAAGTTTCACTGATAAATTGAGATGTGTTAAGCTATTGTTTCTTGCTACTGACTCTTCACCCAATGGCTTTAGAATACCCTTGAAGTATATTGACTTCAAGCCTAACAGGCATGGGTTCAAATTCTGGTTCTGCCACCTCCAGGCTGTCTGATTTAGGGAAAGTTATTTATTTGCACCTGTGAGAAGGACCTATCTATGCCATAATAGGAATGTCTTCCTTGCACGGTTGCCCTGATGATTTCATGAGACAATGCATGTAAAACAGACTTGAGCACACTATGAACACTCAACAAATGTCATTCTTAACCACTGGATGTGACAACCCTGAGTACCCCCACCGCATAGCTTTCCTGCTGGGGAGACTGTGAACAACACAGAGCCATTAGCCCTGTTTCCTACTGAGCCATCTGGCATTGATTTTTCACTGCACATCCTGGGGACAAGCTGCACATCACTAGTGCCATAAAATAAAGGAAGCAATAATTCTCCTCTGACCATTCGACTGCTAAAATGAAGGGACCTGGAATTTTACACCCTCTAGGATAATACAGAAAGCCTTGTAATAGGTTACCCTGCGTTGCTGGTTTCAGGACTGTTAGCTGAGGGGGAAGGGGCAATTTGTATGCCAGAGGCTTTACATTGTCCATTAGCATTGTGGTCTCTTTGAGTTCTTGTCATAACCTGCAAGATGTTTTATGAAAGAATTAACCCCAAGTAGCTTTTGCAGAAATAAAATAATATGCTATGGAAGGCTTGCTCATTTTCTGCCTGTATTTTACTGCTATGTAAGACATGGAGAGCGAGAAAATGGGAGAGAGAAAAAAAAAAAAAAACACCAGGAAAGGCAGAGAGATATGCAAAGTGGAGAGAGGGGTGTATGTATTGATCCTATTCTTCTCTGCTTCAACTAAATATGTATTTTCTACATCTCTGTTTCAGACTACCAAAAAACTGGCAGGGCCAAGTGTTATTTTTTTTTTTTTTAAATTAAAGATCACGTACTGCTTTTCTTTCAGGTTTTAAAGTATGACATGTTTATTATAGAAAGTATGAAAGCATATTCTAGAAGAGACCATTTTAAATTTCCCATAATGTTGTCAACCAGATGTAACCATGTGTAACATTTTGGTGCATTTCGTTCTAATGTGTTTTTTATGTATGTATGTGGAGGCCATATTGAACATACAGTTTTGTATCTTCCTTTTTTTTTTTTAAATCATTACTAGGTATATTTCTGCACATCTTTGAAAATTCTTTTAAAGATAAAATCTGATCAATTCATCATGCCACACGCAAAAATAAACTTTAAGTGAATCAAAGATCTAAATGTTAAAAAATTGACCTATGCAATGCTAGAAGAAAACATGAATGATTTTTTTTTTTTAATAATCTAAGTGGAGGGAAAAGTAAGTAAGACTTAGAATTTAGATGCAATTTAAGGGTACCTGGGTGGCTTAGTCGGTTAAGCATCCGCCTTTGGCTCAGGTCATGATCCCAGCGTCCTGGGGTCAAGCCCTGCATTGGGCTCTGTGCTCGACAGGGAACCTGCCTCTCCCTCTCCCTCTGCCTGTCTGCCTACTTGTGCTCTCCCTCTGTCAAATAAATAAAATCTTTAAAAAAAAAAGAATGTAGATGCAGTTTAAAAAAATTGATAAATTTGATTACATAAAAATTAAACTATTTTCATGGCCAAAAAAAAAAAACCACAGTAAGCAAAGTCAAAGGACAAACAACAAATTGAGAGTATATATTTGCAACATATATCACAGATAAAGTACTAATTTTCCTAATATATCAAAAACTTGTAAAGATTGAAGAGAAAAAGATCAAAATTCCTATAGAAAAAAATGGACATGAGATATAAACAATTTATATTTATATGTGTGTATACATACATAGCCCTTAAAAAAAGAGACGTCCAATTTTATTTATAATAAGAGAAATACAGACTGAAAGGAAACTGAAATACTTAAAAGTTTAGCAAGGCTGAGAAGAAAAGGGTACTCATAAAATACTGGTAGGAATGCAAAACGGTACAATCTCTATGGAGGGGTGTGGTATAATAATAAATATATTTGGTTTTTGTCCCAGGTTCCTGGCACTGAGCTCCCCAAACTCTTGGAATTTCCTGAGTGATAGGAATATCTTTTGTTATTCATAACAAGCCTCTTTAGATTAGACCTGAGTTTATGCTAATGAGGTGATTTAGGCTGGAGGGGGGGGGCCTTGGGGAGGGGCGGGTCCCTAAAAGCCTCAGGATGAGGCCAGTGACCAGAAAGACCAAGTGATTAGAGGATTGAAATTTCAGCCTCATTCCTGACTTCAGGGCAGGGGAGGAAGGCAGAGCTGGAGATTAAGCTCTATAGCAACTCTTGAACAAGGAGATTTGATGAGTTTTGGGCTGGTTAACACTCTGAGGTGCTGGGAGGTGGTGCCCTGGAGAGAGTTTGGAAGTTCCACATCCCTCCCCTCATGCCTTTCCCTACGCATGTCTTTCATTTGGCTGTTCCTGAATTGTATCCTCTGTAATACACTGGTAAATGTAAATAAAGTATTTCCTGAGTTCATGAGTCATACCTATCACCTATTTTTTGCACTCTTACATTCAAGAAATTCACTTTCTGAATGGATGTGGAAAGTTAGACACTAATTGGGACAGGAGAATGGTGAATAATAGTCAGGACATATCAAAAATCATACCCTATGGCTGTGCATTTTTCTCATGGGTAAAGACCCTGAACAGCATAGCCGTGAGCTGGGCATGGGAGAGAAGCGAAGGGTCTTCTCACTTTCCTTCAGGCCAACAGTTTCCTCAGTGTCAAGAGAGGAATATATTTATAGACCATTTGAAAAATGGATTCTCAATCCAGTTCCATCTACTTGTGGTTTATATGTATACTAGATTTTGGCAAAATGTTGTTTACGAGTCTTCGATTTTAGTATTATTATAATTGTCATATTTCTTCCCATATCATTCCTAATTATTTTAATGGGGGAATTGGTAAAAGTTGCACCAGAAGCCATTTAAAAATGTTAACTCTTAAATTTTTTATAGTAGTGTTCTATGAAATCCCATGGGGGATTTATCTGTCATTCTTCATTTTTAGTAACTTCTTCTCTGGATAAACTGTTGACTTCTCTTGATTTCAATCGAAGAATTTAATTTTTTAGATAAGTAAAAGTTTAATAAGCACAACATTTAGAATTTCTAAGCTGATCGTTTCAGAGAAGGCTCTAGTCCTCATTGTTTTCTTATTAGGTTGCTAGGGCTGCTGTAACCAAGCATGACAAACTGGGTGGCTTCAACAACAGAAATACATTGTCTCAGTTCTGGAGGCTAAAAGTCCAAAATCAAGGTGTTGTCAGGATTGATTCTTCCCAAGAGCTGTTAGAGAGAACCTGTTCTATGCTTCTCACCTAGCTTCTGGTGATTTGCTGACAATCTTTGGCATTCTTTGGTTTGTAGAAGCATTATCCCAATCTCGCATTAATCTTCACACAGTGCTCTCCCTGTGTGCATGTCTGTGTCCAGATTTTCCCTTTATATAAGAGCACTCATCATATTAAATTAGGGGGCCACCCTCCTTCAGCATGAATTCATCTTAACTAGTTACATTTGTAACAACTCTATTTCCAAATAAGGTCACATTCCACTGTATAGGACATCAACAAATGAACTGGCAGGGGCTGTAATTTAACCCATACCATTAACTATATAATAAGCAGATGTCCAAGAATTCTAATCCTGCCGCCACCCCCAATACACGTATGGGCAACTTTCTAAATTAAAGGCAGTGGGAAAGGAAAAAGGCAGAGGTAAGAAAGTGAAATAACTTTCACCGAACTCTTGTAATGTGGCAATTAATATTAGGCATCTGAAGCATATTATATCATTTTATCTGATATCAGTTTTATCAAGGAGGTAGGCACAAATGACAAAAGCTGAAACTCAATTAAGTCACTTTCCAAGGATCAGTTAGAAAGGACTTGGATATGTTTGACTGCAAATCCCACACACTTTCCTCTACTCCCTCCTTGCCTCTCTGCAAAGGCAGAACATTCATAATAATGGTTATCATAAGAATAATAACAACAACAATAACTCATGGAAATGTTTCATTAAAGCAACTGCTTCTTCTAGCATAGAGCAAAACAACAAACAAAGCAATGGGTGATATTTCTGACAGGGTGATTCCATTCTCCCTAAACATTCACAGCAGATTTTCCTTCCTACAGTTGAATAGAGGTTAATTTCTAAGAGATAAAGGGAGAAAAGAAACAAAAGAACCGAATTTAAATATTTATGAATGTCAAAAATTTAAAATTCATTTTTTTTTTACATTTCATTTTAAAATCTTCAGCCTGATGATAAAGACAGTGCAATCCTGAGACTTTCATAATAGCAATAGCTAACAGTTATTGAAGCCTTCTATGTGCCAAGCACTGGGCCAAAAGTTTGTCATGTATTGACTCATTTAAACTTCACACAATCCTATGGGTTAATGGAGGCATAACCTCCACTTTACAGATGAAGAAGCAGAGAAACATAGCTCATCTTCAAAGCTTCGTTCTCAAACACTATGCCCAGTTGTTTCTTGATGAATAGAAAAGTTAAACCACCGAATGAGAGTTGTCTGTGATCAAATTTTTTTTTAGTCAAACATGGCTTTTTCTAATGGAGAAATTATAGTAGTTAGAGCAAAGAGTTTGGAGTCAGACCTGAATTTGAGTCCCAGTCCAACCTTTATTAATTACGTGACCTGAGGCAAGTTGTTTAGCGCTCCTGGGCCTCATTTATCATTTTCAAAATCGGGATAATAATACTTTCCCACAGGGTTATTATGAAAATTAAGTTAGATAATACATGCAAAGCCCAATCACTGCTGCATAGTAGTAAGTAATTTATTATTTTTATGCAACAGGCATAGTATGCATTTGAGTATTCTTCAGGTACACTTCCATGTCTTATAAATCTGCTTAGCGGGCAACTTCTCGCCCTATAAAAAAGAGGATTCAAATGCTTCAGGAGAAGGACAGATACTTATTAGAACAAGAAGATCATTGTTTATTTATTTGTGTGAGATTGAAACAAGACACAAAAGCCAACTTTTTCTAGGAAAGGAAATGATTTTTAAATTTCTTTTAGGTTTATTAACATACAGAGAATTGAGCCTGAAGTCTAAAATATAAATTTCTTTCTTTGGGGAGGGAAGACACTGCTTTGAAGTCTCTCTCCACTGGCTTTCTGTCTAGACTAGAACAAGGATGTAGCACAGAGGAAGTAGGGATTAGAGGAGGAAGCATGGCAAAAAGAGATTAAGGAAGTCAGCTTGCAGGGTCCTTGTAACAGCCCTTTCTCCTTAGGATTGGGAGCACCAGAAAGCACCTCAAGAAAGCAGGTAGAAAGAAGCACTTTCGGAAACACCCAGTAAGGTAGGAAGCCTCCAAAAACATCAAGGCTAATGGCCTGCTTCCTGGGCTAGGCATAACATGGGAAGGCTGCCAACCTCTTGGAGAAGTCCAATTTGGGGTTAATTGCTACATCCACATGGTGTGATAGCAAGGATATGGAGGTGATGGTAAGAGAGGGCCAGGTCAATGAGCCATAGCAGCACTTTTGGTTCCCTAGAGCTAAGAGGTGGTGAACACATGCAAGAAAGCAAGCAGAAGCACTAAAGTGGCCAGAGATCAGCAGAAGCTTAGGGTTAGAGTGAAGAGCAGGGACTTTCACCCCAGAAACTGGGAATGGAAAACACAGATTTTAGTAGTGGATGCTGGTATGTCTCCTTACACACTGTGATGGTGACCCCACAGCTTAAAAGAAGCCAGTTGACCCTACCTTCCCTTTTCTCTTAGAGCCAGCTAGGAAAGGAGCCAGGGAAAGAGCAGAACTCTGAAAGACTGTATATTTTCCTGAGGCATCCAGGCAGAGATTGTAGACATCAAATGATAGGTCGGATGACATTACTGGATTGTACCAAAATATAGTGTATTTTCTTCTGCTACTTGCTGGGTAGGGTCTCTTGGGTAGAACAGATAAGATACAGGAAATAATGAAGTGCAGTTTCTTTACACATCTGGCCTCATGTAAAGGTCCATGTGGGATGCTTAAAAACCAGAGTATAGTCTATATTTACAGCAAGGACTGGTTATAGTCCCTACTAAAATTAGAATTATTTTTTTTCTAAAATTAGAATTAAAAATTGTCTTGAGGGTAGGGCCATGAACCTATGAGGAAAAGAAGAGAGAAGGAATTCAATCCGATTGTCATATGGAAATGAAGAGAGAAAGAAAGAGTATGTAGTTTCTGGCCTTCAAAATAGGCTATTTGAATATGCAACAAAAGAGTAGATTTGAAATTCAGTCTTTTTTTTTTTAAAGAAATAAAAAGATTTCCTAAATTTAACACTTAGTTTTGTCATATTAAGAGAAAGACTTGGTGAACCAGATCATAGAATTTTACTCTATATCCAGGATAGAAAAAAGAGATAAAGAGAAGCCAAAAGGCTACTCCTTCTGACTTATGTAATTTTGTGAATTATAAAGTGAATAATAAAGAAAGATAGGTAGAAATCAAGAAGCTGAGAAGCCAAAGGCCTTGTCCTGTCCTCCGTAAACACCAGACTTCAAGTGGAGGTTAGGGACTGTCTTTAAGAAATATCTAGAAAGGAATGGGAGTCCAGGAGCACTGGACTTAGCGCTGTGCATCCTTTGTATGTAAAGAGACTGAGAGCCTTTGGAAATAGCCTGCACAAAGTTAATTTCCACATTGTACAGGGATGGCATGAAGGTAGTGGCAGAAGACAGGTGAATAGATCTGTGGTATAAGTTGGCTTCTCTGGAAGTAGATGCCAAGACAGAATTTGGGGTGCAAGACGTTTATTAGGGATTAATACCCGTGAAAAAGGAAGGGAAGAAGCATGATTGGGCAGAGGGAGAAACTGGTGAGATTGTGACGAGAGCCAGCAGAATCTCAGCCAACCCAAAGGGAAACTGTGGAGCGAGAATTACCAGTCAGTGTTGTATTGCCATCTGCTGAATGGGCCAGGCCTTTATACTCCCACGTCAATCAGTCATAAGATGAGGGTCACTCTGGGAAGGGCATGGCCTCAGGCAAGATGTCTTTCTGTAGCTGAAACAGATCCTGAAGGAGCTGTAAGCCAGAAACCATCTGTTGATCACTCTCTCGGCTACCAAGGCAGTAAATCTTTCCTTGAAGGGGGATCTGGGCAGAGATCCTTTTGTCTACCACAGCCCAGTGTGAGGTAAAGTTCCTAATTCCCCTTATGTGAAGGACTCTGAAGTACCTATTAGCCCCCAAAGAAGCAGATTCTTGAGTACTGAGAGGGTAGTGGATGGAAAGGCTGCTGGATAGATTTGCAGCCAAAAAGGGCCAGTTGCCTCTTGGTGAATGCCATTTGAGGAAGCATTCCTTCCAGCCACTGGACATGTGAGACCAGGAGGATTCTGAGACCAGCATAGATTTGAGGACCCCCATCTTGCCTACACCTAAATCACACCTACATTACTCTTCACATCTAGGCGCCATCTTGGAGTGGAGCAAAAGGAGCACTGAAGCATTTAGCATTTACCAGAGTTAAGAGACCAGAGACTGAAAAACCTAAAGAGATTTTAAATGATTGGATCAGACTGAGGTTCCATATTTACACTAAAAATGGGTTTTTAATTTTCCATTATCTCTCAGGCTAAGGGATCATCCTTGAGAGAACTTGAGTTAAGAGGTACTCAAGGAAGCTGCATCTGCTTTGTGCATTTATGTGTATCTGCTGCATTACCAAAGAAAAACAAGCACCAAACCTTACATTTAACAAGAATTCCAGACTTGGAGGAAAAAACGAGGTGGGAGATGGGGTCAAGATTATGTTTTTTGAGAAAATACATTATGCACTTGCTAGCTTTGGTTGGTGGACAGTGTAATTTTTCATTCTGGCTTACTTCCTATATGAAGTTCTGAAATATTAGGATCTTATTCACTCTTGCTGACCATAAAAATTATATGTTAAACAAAGCCTAAGATTTAGTAACCTACAAATCACTTCTGACTTCCCACTACTGTGAAAACCTACACCAAGCAAAAAAAAAAAAAAAAAATGGCTGTAGTTGATCATAGTTCCCTACGAAAATTGCAAACACCAAAATCTTTGGCAGCCAGAAACTAAAAAAAATTAAATCCACATAAATCTCTTCATCAGCAAGTAAAAGCCAGAAACAACACAACTGAGACCCTGGGATCAAAGAATGGCAAGATGTGAGAAGCAGGCCATCTCCTGTCAGGAGGCCCAGGCACAGCTCAGAATCGATGGGCAGAGCTTCAGAAGAGAGAAGCCTGGGCGGGCCATCCCTTGGCTGTGCCAGCCCCTTGAGAAAGAAGCCACAGATGAAAATGTCAAACAAAACCTTGGACCACTATGGTCCGAATTCAGTTTAAACTTACTAAACCCTTCAAAATGCTCAAACACTCAAAATGATCATTTTCACCATGGCTGCAAAAGCCTAACTCTGGAAGGAGTTACAGCTCCATTTCTGAATCAGTTTTGGGGCATAATGGAATGGAACCTAGAAGATTTATTGTATAGTGTTATGACATGTGCTCTTAGGCATGTGAACATATCTTTCCAACCTCCCCAAAGTATCTGTAAGTGAACTCCTTTTCTTTTTTCCATCTCTTCTAGATGTCCATCATGTTGCAAATAAAACCGATTTTTATAATAATAATATTAACAACTGACAGTTACTGCACTTTCACTACATGCCAAGCATTCTATATACTGATTACAATCATTTTTTCCTTTTAATTCCTCTAACTCTTCATGAGATAGGAATTATTTTTTATCTCCATATTATCTTAAATAATATGAAGCTCAGAGAGATTAGGTAACTTGCAAAGTCACACAATGAGGATAGAACTGAGTAAGGGGCCAGAAAAGATTCCCAAGTGAGGAAAACGATCAATAATGGCGAGATTGGAATAATTTTGTCTATGAATTCTGTGGTGTTGTTTTAGTCTGGGTTACCCAGAAAGCAGAGCCTGAGGCAAGGAGCTTGTGGTATGTCTCCTCAATTAGGGAATACATTTCCAGGTGTGAGGGACAAGGGCAGTGAAACAGAAAAGGAGGAGCCCCTATGAGACAAGATGATCAAGTTGGATTGTTCAAATCCACAGGATCGTCCTCCAAGAAGGTATATAAACTGCATCTCAAAAAGTCCACCCGGAAGGAGAAAGGGAGGAGAATTTATTTACTAGCTGTCTCCTTTTGTCAAATGTTTGCCTCATGGGGCATTCACTCCCTGTATTTCAGTGATTCGCTTATGAGAGTCCTAAACAGAATCCTGTGGCATTCTGTATCTTGGCTTTAACCTCTCCCCGGGTGGGCGATGAGAGGCACACAGGTGCAGCCTGAGGTGAGACACTGTTAGCAGGAACCCATATAGAGCTGCTGGTACTGAAACAAGAGTGGGATGTGGCTGACAGGATCTGAAGTGTTGCCTCAGAGGTATCGGAGAACTATGTGTCTTCTTTTCCCTGCAGGATAGAAAGAAGCAACTCGGTTCTAGAGTGTCACAAGTGGTTGGGATGCTTATTAATGACTAGGATGCAGAAAGCTAGCTTGGAGTCCCATGTAAACATTGAAATAAATTCTCATGCCCTATTCTACGAAGCAGAGTCTTGAGGCACGTTGGACAATAGCAGTTACAAAGCATAAAAGGGCCAAAAGTGGAGGAGAGGAATATGAAAATATCCACTTAGTCATTGATTCTTCCCAGAAAATTAACCGGGGGTGGAGGAGGGCGTCCAATCAGTTCCTGGAGTTTCCTGAGGAATATACCCTCTTTCCTGGAGTGGGAAGTGCAACCAATTATGGTGTGAGTTCTTCTTGGTTGGACCATCTGGGTTCAGACCATTGAACTGCAGAGAGTGCCACTACATAGCTCCCTGGTCTAGAGAGTCTGATAAAATGTCTTGCTCCTATGCAATGGCTTCAGAAAACAAAATCCCTTTTGTTTTGGACTCAGCAAGATACTAACAGCCACAAGCCCCCCTGAAGTCTATGACAGTTAAAATTAATATCATATAAAATTAAAATTCAGGGCTTTGAGTGATAAAAGTAGGTAACTCTCCACAGGCTGGAACTAATCCCCATCGTTCCAAGGAAAGTGGACCCTGATAAGGAAGGTCTTCTGATTGCTAGAACCTAAGCCACCTGACTGAACCCTAATTGCAGGGGCAACTGGGAAAACATCTTTCATTTTTAACTAATATAGTGGGTAGTAATCTCTGCCTCACAAATTGGAAGAATTACCCAAACATAGGGAGAGGATTCAGATTCTAGGTTGCCAGAAAGAATGTCAGATGTCCATTTTTGCTCCTTTTCCCTTTCCTGTTAACTGATTCTTTGCCTGGTACCAGTGTTCTCCTTGAACCTATGTCCTTGATATTTACTGCCAAACCTCCTTGATTGTTAGCACAGTCAAAAGAAGAGACATGGCAGAAATAATCCTGCAGGTTTATCCAGCATTCCTTATCTGGACTTCACTGGTTTGGTTGGTTCAACAGCTGCCCAAGCTTGGAATATGATGCTTTGCATTTCAAATCTGCACATGGGATCTGAAAACTGGAACCACTAGCAGAAACAACTACATCACACGTGGTTATCCAACTCCCCAGTAGAGTTAATGCTGATTTATTATGATATAGGAGACTCGAGTTACAGCCCTTTGCTCTCATTAACCAACATTAACCAACTATGCGATCTTGAGGAAGTGACTTAATTACTTTGTATCTGGTTGCCTAATCTGGGAAGGAAGGAAGGAAGGGAGGAAGGAAAGGGAAGGAGGGGAGGGCAGGGGAGGGGGAGGAGAAGGAAGGGAGGAAAAACCATGGGATTAAGGATAGGGGAGAGAAAACTAACACTTGGGAGGACTGGTGATGTACCAGGAGTTTTACTTTCAGCCTTTACAAAAAGCTGTAAGACATTTTGTTGATGAAGAAACTGAGACAAAGGGGCCAAGTCTTCCCCCAGTCATAGAAGTAACAAATTGCTGAGCCAGGATTTGGGTCAGTTTCATCCAGCCTCAAAGCCCTTGCTCTTTCTCCATTTCTGTTTTGAAAATATTTTGAATCACAGAAATAACAAGAGCATTACTTTAAAAAATAAATTAAATGAAAAGACTCTTGTCTCCTTAGACCATCATCCCTCCCCAACCCCACCCTGCTCCACCCCGACAAACCTTCTCATGTCACCATATATAACCACTCTTAGCATTTGAGTGTGTATCCTGCCAGAGTTTTTCTGTGCATTTATACACTATGCATACGACCACAGAAAGCATATAATATTGTTTATATGTGTGTGTATTTTTCTACAAAAAATGATGGTATCATTCTCCAAATATCTTTCTGCAGCTTGCTTTTTCACTTGGCAATGGGTCTTGCGGCTCTATGCTAGTAGGTAAAGAGCTCTCATTCCTTCTAGCTGCTGCACAGTATTTTACTGCAGAGAGATATGAGTTTCTTTAACCACTCCCCTGCTGATGGATATTCAGTTTGTTTGCTGTGAGCCCATGTTTCTACTCCAACATGGTTCTCTGTTCCACAGATGAGCTGGACAGCCTCTTTTACCTCAAAAATTCTGTGGCATGAAGAAAATGAAATGAGTCTGAGGCCATAATAATTTATTTCCAAACAGCTCATTTATTAGGTAGTGAAATAACACTGAATATTGAAATACATATGTTACACCATTAAAATAAAAGAGCCAAAGAGACTAAACAAAAGTATCCAAACAAGTCCAGGCAGGCTAACTGGCTCTCTGGAAACTAATGACAAACCCAGAGTCTACTTCGTGTTCCAACTAGAGACAAACCCAGAGTCTACTTCGTGTTCACTTAACTATGTGACTCAAGGTTTTGCATGGATGTTCTTGATTACAGCAGTTTATTCTATAATAGTTAAGGTTTAACATGATAGCATGAAACGTACTGCATACTATGCATATTATATTATTTTTAACATAATGATAATCCTTTAGAGCAGATCTTCTTATTTGCATTCCATTGGTGAACAAACTGAGGGTAGAGAGGCTACGTAAGTTTGCGCAAGGTCACAACCTAGGGACAGGACCAAGTTTCCAACCCAAGTTTCCACTGTCTGTCAACCATTCCTCTTAGCCAGAGTTAATTCAGAAGGACCTGATCATAAAGAACAGGTTCACACCTGATGGAAAGGATGTCAACACCTGGACCTGTGCTTACCTCTTCACTTCATCTCCCACTCTCTTCTCTCTCCTGGCCCTGGCCCTAAATTACTTTTAACTACCCCAGAACACAGTCCTATAGACTTCTGCCGATACTGTTTCTCTTTTTCTAGAATATTCTTCCACTCCTTGTTAGGCAATTCCTACTCCCCCCAAAATTCCATTTTTCAGCTTAAGCATTACTTTCTTCAGGAAAACTTTGCTGTAGCATTCCCACTTAACACTTGTCCAAGACTGGGTTAAGGACCTTTTCCCAGTATTTTGTGTTTACCTTTCTCAGAGCACTTGACAATGAATGATGCATTTTTGTTGCTTGCCTGTCTTTGCAATGAGCTCCTTGAGAACGGGAACCATGGCTTATTTGTAACTGAATCTCTAGCTTTAGCGTAGTGCGTCGTGCACAGTAGCATTCAATAAATGTTTGATGACTAAATCTTAAGAGTGACAGCGAAATAGAACCTCAAAGTGGACTCTTTAGCTCCATACATGCTGCTTGCCCCAAGATGGTTACCTTAGTGCCCCCCCCCCCCACCTGTTGAGCTTCCTAACTCCTCACTTCCTGAGCTGGCAGGCATTTTTTCCTGCATCTGATAACATGGAGAGAGTGTGGCAGGTGGAGTCTGGAAGCCTGGAGTTACAAAGCCTGGGAACCTTAGAGACAAAGTCTCTGGGACAAAACAGCCCTTCCTTATGTAGAACCCAGGTTTATTTGATCTACAAAGGATGGGGCATTCCTCTACTTCACATGAGGCTAGCAGAATAAAATGCTAAGAAACAAAAGGGAGCTGAATTTTACTGAGGAAAAAAAATACATTGTAGAAGAAAAATAATGATCTCCCAGGAAGTGTCAAGGAAAATGTATCATTCAATAGTTTTAAAGAACAAAAATCCAAGGATCCAAACCAGGAATGTGTGAAACAAAACAGATTTTGCAGATGATAAATTGCTCTCCTATACACATTTTTTCTCTTTTCAGTTACAGATTATTTGATGAAAAAAATTTGTTTATTCCAAGTTTGCCAACATAGTTTTTGTTTTGACAGTTCAAGGGATGTATCGACTTTCCTTAACGGCGTTTGAAGCCTCACTATGTCGAAATTTGGTATTCTAGGCAATGTTTAAAAAATATTCATGGAACCGAAACATACAACTTGTGTTAACTAAATATTACGAAGGAAAAAATAGTAGCATAAGAAAGAAATTGCCATATACTCCAGAAAAGGCTGATACTGCCATCTGAGTATTTGATTATTATTAAAAATAATAGGTAATAATACTTTTCTTACTGAGTGCTGACTATATGCTAGCCATTGTGCTAGATTCTAGCAATGCAGCAGGAAGCAAAACAGGTATGTCTTGCCCCTGAGTGGGTAGATATTAAACAGATAATTACACAGATATGTATATAATTACAAAGGTTGGTAAGAAGAGAGGATTTTAAAGAAAGTAACAGGGGAGACCTACTCTAGGTTGATAATCAGGGAAAACCTCCTTAAGAAAATGGTATTTAGGCTGGGACCTAATGAATGAGAAAGAGGCAGCCAGGTGAACAGTGGTGGGGAAAGAGGTATTAGGCAGAGGCCACAGAGTACATAGATATCTTGACATTGGAAAGAGCTTGGCCTTTCTAAGGAACTGAAAAAACAAACTGTGGGTTGTTTTTCTGCTGGTTGTCAGATTAATTGCTGCCCCTGCCCCTGCCCATAAGCCCTGGTATATAGTACAAGGGCCTGACCCCCGCAGCCTGTGTCAGGCTATCTTGTCAGGTGGCTCTACTGAATAGGGCGAACAGAAGGAACTGGTAGGAGAATGGAAGGTAGGCAAAAGGGAGAAGTTAGGATATTTCTACCTCTTTTTTTTTTCTGGTTCAAGAGAGCCTCTCCAGCAGTGGTGATGCCTTCTCCGTGGCTTTAGAGTTTTTTGGCTTTGAGTAAAACATAGTGGTAACCGCTGTCCTTTATTTTGGAACTAAGGTAATGGGCTAGGGACACAATCCTTACAGTTTAGTAGCGCCTCCTTGTACACAGGAGTGTAGGGGTGATTACAAGTTGCTTCCTTCTAGAAGGTCATAAGTTTATAAAAAATAGCAAGGCTAACAAATTGCAGCACTGACAGATTAAAGCCCCATCCATTTTCCCACTAAAAGGAGGGGGGGGGGAAGATCCTGTGACCCATTTCTGGAACAGCTCGCAAAGCCATTAAAGTTTTGGTCAGGGCAGCCAAGGTTTTTAACAGTGACTCACATGATCAGAAATCCACGTGGAAGCAGCTGCCTGAATTTTCTTTCTCCCTCTCCTTTTTTTTTTTTTTTTTTTTTTGGCTAACAATAATGAGTGAATAAGTCTACCCTTGGCATAGGAAAATTGCACATGACCTAGAGTGAGTTGAGTGTTTGTAACTCAAATATTTATAAAAATAGTTATCCTCAACTGGGAACTAAGGCTGTTCTAGAATCTGTACTAGTTACTTTACAAATAATATTAAATTTTCATGATAGATCAAAATCACCCTTAAGGTTGTTAGTATTATTTTCTTCTTTTGTAGAAGGGAGACTAAGGTTTGGGAATATTGTGAAACTTACTTAAGGTCAAAGAGACAGTAATTTGATACAAGTTCACATCTGTTTGACTTTAAAATCCATAATATTGTGCTACACTACAGTATTTCCTTTTTGTCGGTAATCTCATAATAGCTCAGTTTCAGAGTGGAATTAAGCATTACAAAACTAGGGAATGAATTATATTCAACTTTAAATATCAACAGTAAATGACCCAAGACCTCTAATTTGTGACTGGTGGCAATGAAGTAGAAGCAAAAGGGTGTTAGATCCTATTGATCTATGGATTTATTGGGGAAGCCAGTAGCCCTTCAAAAATTTTGTTGTCATTCTTGTTTTTTAAAGATTTTCCTTTTAAGTAATCTCTCCACCCATTGTGGGCTTGAACTTACAACTCTGAGATCAAGAGTGCTATGCTCTACCATCTGGGCCAGCCAGGAACTCCTGTTGTTGTTGTTTTAAATAAAAATTTCAGATATGTTGCACTGGCCCCCAGCTAGTGTTTGATGCTCTGGATCCATCCTCTTTGAGTATGATGATCAATGCATTCCTTATCACAGAAGGCATGTAAGAGGATGTTTGGTGCTAACTACAACTAACCACATGGTTCTCCGGAGTATTGTGCAAAAATCCTTCTGGGAATGAATCAACAGAACAAAGTGCCTTGACATCTGCCATGACTTTGGAGTATGAGGGATGCTTGGGGAAATTTATACCTGCCCTCCCTGCCCTAGCAACCCATGGGTGGTACTGACAATGCCTTAAGTGCTTTGTGTTTCCTTCTTCTACTGGAATTCCCAGTCCAGTTCTTCAAACCCTTACAAAACAGCTCATCATAATACATGATATTTTTCTTTCTTTTTGTTTTTGAAATACAAAGCTAGGAAGAAGAAAGAGGGGTGTTGGATAATGCTTGCTGATAGGGCATGCACAGGAAGAATGACCTCACACCACACACACTGGACCTGGAATAGCATTTATTCAGAGAAGCTTACAGAAGCAGGAAGAGCAGGCGTGCAGTCCCTCCTTTGCCTGCTGCTCTCTAAGACAGTGCCAAGTGATCTAGCAAGACTGCAGTGTAAACTCTGAGCTAATAAGCTGCATGCGAGGAAGGTCAGCGTCAGCTGTGGCATGACGCGGGCCTAGAGTCCCAGCCTTGGACTTCTCCGGTCATGCCTTTTCAGCATTCATTTTTTTTCCAGCCATACCAGACCTTCCCTGGCGTGCACAGGAGCTCAGGCACAAGTCTCGTGGTTGCAGGTTTCCGATGTATGGAACCTTGGCCTCCGAGCCTGCTCCTCCAGCCCAGTTCTCTCTCAGGATGCTTGCCAAACAGTCCCGCCCTGCAGGAAGCCTCCCTCATTCTGGGAGGCCTTCCAGGGGCTAGTCTCCGATAAATTAACCTTCACTTCTTACTGCAGCATAAACTGGAAGTCCTCTGAGGACCAGCTGGAATTGAGAACATCTTGTCAGAGTGTGTTTGGCTTGCTGGGTCTTTGTCAACACATCAAATATCTTGGCCTAGAGTACTTATATTGTCATCCTATCAATCAAAAGAAATCGATCAAATCAAGTCTTCGTTTCACAGGTCAGAGTTGTTCTCGCCAACACTTCTGTCTAAATTCTTGCTAGTTTGATTATAAGCAAAGATGATTCTTCCAGTAGCCTGACTGCTCAGTTCCTCTGAGTTTTTTCTCCACAGATACTGTCCTTTACCCTCCCTTAGCCGCTCACTCCGAAATCACATCGTGAGTCTTATGATTACCAATAATTACCACTTATTTATTATCTGAATTTAATATCCCCACTTCTCATCATTCCAGTTCACTTCCTCTAAAGTTCAACTTGAACAATTCCCTGACCTCATCGGGATTTCTAGTCAGTTGATCCTGGCACATGTCCCCTGTCCTTCACCGCCCTCACATCCAACCCCTCCCCTCTTAAAGTCTGTGACAACCACCATCATCATTTCTGTGCATAGACCCTCAATTCCTTTGCTTCTCTCTCACATAAACTTGGAAAAACACAACCCTGATTAAATCTAACTCTCTACCTACTCCTCCTAGTTTGTGGTTGAAAGAAAGCACTCTACCCTGCTATTAGCTCCATTTTAAATTCGTAATTACGAACATCAAATGGGCCTAAGGCTGCCTGGCGATCTCACTAGATTTGCCAGCTCCATTCACCATCCAGCTTTCCTACAGAGCTCTCTCCACTTTATCCTAACAAGCTTCCTCCTCCATCCTTGCCCTCAAATGATCCCTTCTTTCCCCCTTCCTTACGAAAACTGAAGCACTCACGAGAGAATTTCTTCAGCGCCCGGCTGCACAGTTACCCTGTAGCAGGACCTGCCGTGCATACGCTGTCTTCCTGCCCTTACCTGAGATGAATCCACGCACCTGTCTAAGGCCAGCCCCTCCAGTCCCTTTCACACATATGCAAAGACATCACTCCTGTCGATTTCTTTCCTTCTCCAATAGCGTTATATTTCTCCCCTTAAAAAAGAAAAACTTTCTTGGTCCCATGTCCTACAGCTACTGTCCCATTTCTCTGTTACTTTAGCAGCAAAATTTCTCAAAAGAGGTGTCTGTACCTGCTCTCTCCGATTTCTTTCTACCTTTTCTGTCTTGAATAACCCAAAGCAGTCAGGCTTTTGACCCCGTGACTTCATTGGACTGGCTCTTTTTTTTTTTAAAGATTTTTTTTTAATTGATTTATTTGACAAACAGAGACACAGCGAGAGAGGGAACACAAGCAGGGGGAGGGGGAGAGGGAGAAGCAGGCTCCCCGCGGAGCAGGGAGCCCGATGCGGGGCTCCATCCCGGGACCCTGGGACCATGACCTGAGCTGAAGGCCGACGCTTAACAGACTGAGCCACCCAGGTGCCCCCATCGGACCGGCTCGTACCAACTTGACCAATGACCTTTACATGGTTTAATTCCGTGGTCAGCATTTGGCAGAGTTATTCTCATTCATCTCCCTGATGCCCCTTCTTCACTTAACTTCTGGGATACTGCCTACTCTTGGTTTTCTTCACACCTCACTAGTCACTTCTTATTTTCCTTCACTGATTCCATCTTTATACCTAGACTTTTTAACACTGGAAGATCCATGACTCAGCCCATGGGCCTCTTCCCTTTTGTTTATCTACATTTATTACCTTGGTGATCTCATATAGCTTCTCTAAGCTTTGTTAGAATGGATCTAGGTTGACCTATATTCCAAGGTAGTTGTCCTTAAGGAGTCACTATTCTGGAGTCTTGACTGGATTCTCTAGATGTCCCCTCTGCCTCTCCACCTAGGTTAATTAGAAGTTGAACATCTCCCAGCCAAGTGTGAGCTCTGATAATTGTTCAGTTTCTTCCCCAGTAGTTAGGGTTGCCAGATAAAATATACTTGGGACATCTACAAACTTATTTGTTGATTATCTGAAATTCAAATTTAACTGGGCATTCTCTGTTTTTATTTGCTAAATCTGAAAGCCCTACCAGTGTTTGTCTGTCCTTGTGGAATTTCAGTCTCTTTACACATAACTTAAGAGTTCGGCTAAGAGCTCACAGGTTTCCCCATACAGATTTATGGAGCTCTAGTTCTCTAGGTTGTTTTTTTTCTCCCAGTACTCTGTTCTACAAATTCTTCCTTAGCCCCTGCCAATTCCAATTTTTGTCTTTTCAACTCACTAAGAAGACTGTGCTCTATCTGGGCATACTCACCCTTTGCCACAGCCCAGAAGAGGGGCCCAAGCAGAAAGCCAGGGCAACTGTAGGGCTCACTTCATTTGTTTTGAAGGGATTACAGTTCTGGACTGCCTATGGTCCAATGTCTGAAGACAATGGTTTATTTGGGGAGTGATAGGTCAATACCATTTACTCTATCACAGACAGAAACAGAAGTTCGTCCTGTGTCTTTTGAATTTTCTGATGGTGTTTTGCTTTTTTTGCTGCTGAGAAGTTTAAGAATTTTATAAAAAGTCAAATTTGGCAAACATTTGGGATTCCTTTAATGCAATGAAAGACCTTTCCCAATAAATTACTATTACAATTTCATCCAGTTCCTTTTAGTGATTGGTTTACTCTTTTCCATTTAAATCTTTTTGGTTTCTCTGGATTTATTTTGATGTGAGGAGTGAAGGTAATATATAGTTTTGTTGTTGTTTTTTTGGGTTTTAGCTAGCTAGTGTAGAAGATTAAAGACATCCACAAATTTGGGGGCAGTATTCCCAGTGAGAGGTGGATTCTCTTTCTCCAACTCTCGAATTTGGTCTGGCTTCGTGATTGGCCAGTTGGGTACAGCAGAAGTGATGCTTGGTGGTTCTGGGCTTAGCATTTGATGACAGAGATCATTTCTACCTCAGTTTCTTGAAGCTGTAAGTTGTCGTGTCGGAGGATTGACTGCCCCACTAAAGAAGTTGTTTGGAGAGGCCCTGAGGCTACCTGAGAGAGAGCAGCCAGCCAAGAGGAGCCCAGTCTTTTAGTTACCTCTGCCGTGGTGCCAGACCCTCTAGAGAGAACCATTGAGTGACATAGTCATGGCTGTGTGCAGCAAAATCGTCACCCAGCCCGGACGCCTGGGTGGCTCAGTCAGTTAAGTGCCTGCCTTCAGCTCAGGTCATGGTCCCAGGGTCCTGGGATCAAGTCCCGCATTGAATCCCGCATCAGGCTCCTTGCTCAGGGGGAGCCTGCTTCTCCCTCTGTCTGTTACTCCGCCTGCTTGTGCTCTCTCTCTCTCCCTCTGTCTCTCTGACAAATAAATAAAATCTTTAAAAAAAAAAATAGTCACCCAACCAAATCCTACTCAAAGTCCTGACCCCCAGAGTCACAAGATACAATAAAATGGTGATGTTTTAGCCATTAGTTTTAGGGTAGTTTGTTATGTATCAGTACACGACTCTAACAGCTATCCAGCTACCCCAAGATTTTTGATTAATCCATCTTTTTTCTACTCATTTGAATTGTTACTTTTATCAAACATTCAACTTTGTTTTGTAGGCCTATTTCTTAATTTTTATTATGTTTTAATAATCTTCTATTATTCATTTACCTGTTCCAAAATGGTTTATTACAGTAGCTTTGTGATATATTTACTGTCTGGTAAAGGTAATACTATCATGTCTCCTGTCTTTCAGAATGCCTCTGCCAATTCACCCATTTCCACATGAGGTTTCATACACTTTTGACATGTAACAAAAAGTTTACTCTTAGTATTTTGATTGGGACTAAGGTTTTTTTCAACCTAAATTTAGAAAAAATTCACAGAAAATTTAGAGAAAATTTTCCATTTATTTATCTTCTTTGATGAACCTCATTTGTTTAAAATTTTTAAGTCCTTGGAAAATTCTACATGAATAATTTACATGAATAGTTTTTCATTTTTGATACTATAAATAGAAAGTAGTGTTCCATTTTCTCAATGTATTGCTGCTTGAATGTAAGAAATAAATTGGCTTATAAATATACATATATAATTTTTTTTTTTTTAAGTAGGCTCCACAACCTGTGTGGAGCCCAGTGCAGGGCTTGAGCTCACAACCCTGAGATCAAGACCTGAGCTGAGATCAAGAGTCAGGTGCTTAACCAGCTGAGCCACCCAGGCACCCCTGGCTTGTATATTAATTTGAAACTATTCAATGACCAAGAGTTCTTACTTCTTACAATTATGCATTTGAAATTTGTAGGTTGTCTTTACATCATCTGCTTACAATAATAATTTTGCCTTTCTTTCCAACATCAATCTTTTTAATTTTTATTTCTATATTGTAGGCTCCACGAGGGCAGGGATTTTTGTCTCTTTTATGTACTATTATATCTCTGGTACCCACAGGACTGACATGTAGTAAACACTCAATATACATTTGTTGATTAAATTAATAGTGCAATAATTAGGAGGCAGGCTTTGGAGTCGGACTGGCCGGGTTTGAATTCTGACTGCTACTTGTTCTATATATTACCTTATCTCTGAGTTAAATTTTCTTAGTCTCAGATTCCTTTTTCATCAGTAACTCGGTGTTCAATAGCACCTATTTCATAAAGGTGTGAAGATTCAATGAGATGAGTAATCCATAAAAAGATCTTAATGGAATACTTGACACATAGTAGGTTCTTGATGTATTTTTATCTTTTCTATTATTTTTCTTCATCATAGACTATAATAATAGTACTAATAGTAAATTGCCCCTGCAAATAATAGGAATGCTTATGGCTTCACCATTAAGCATGATAGCTGTTGGTTTGAGATAGAGATTTTTAAAATATGTTAAGAAAGATTATACATATAAAATCCTATTATTAAGATTTTAATAGAATATGTGTAAGATTTGGTCTTATACAAAAAAATTATTTATTGAGATAGTCATGTCATTTCTCCTTTAACCATTTAATAGAGTAAATTATATAAATATAGTTTTTAATATTGAAAAATTATGTTCCTTAGGCATTGGGAATCCAAATGGCATTTTCAGAATTAAGGTTTTAAAAATATGCTTATTACAACACAATTTCTATATACTCTCTTTAAAAAAAATCAGTAAGTTCTCACAACATGCAATCTCTAAATTGACCTAATTTGTGATGCATCTGGGAGATTTCAGAGTTCTGGAGTGGATTCACAGTTCATGTGAAAAATATGATGTTATCACAAAATTATCTGAAAGGGGAGCTTTTTAGAAGCAGGACTTTGGACTTTCTGCATTTCCACAATCCTAGAACTGGCTATAGAGTTTATTCTTTGTCACATGAATTCTATAAATCCTCTTTTTCTGTTTGCACAAGAATAAACTGAATAATTTATTCTGAGCAAAATTATAAATATTTTGAAAATCCTTTCAAAAAGTGTATAGTAACAACATATATTTAATGTGTGATGATTGTGCATTTTAGTTTTAAATTTTTTTCCAGGTTTATTGAGATACAATTGGCATAGAACATTGTATAAGTTTTAGGTGTACAACGTAAAGATTTGTTATATGTATATATTGCAAAAAGATTATCACAATAAGTTTGGTTAACATCCATCACCACACATAGTTGTAATCTTTTTCTTATGATAAAAACTTTTAAGATGTACTCTTTTAACAACATTCAAATATATAGTACAGTGTTGTTAATTGTAGTCACCATGCTGGACATTACATCCCCAGAACTTATTTATCTTATAACTGGAAGTTTGTACATTTTGACTACCTTCATATAAATTCTTCTCTTGCATAGACCTTTCTTCCTTGGCAATTTTACCTGCTGTTTGTCTTTACCCTCCAGCTCAAATTGCCAATGCCAGTCTAACCACTTATGAAATCACTAATGCTGAAAGGATTTCCTTTATTGTGTACAGAGGATATTAAGATTTCTTCCTGTTTATTTGGGTTCTGGCTGCTATGGCCCCTAAAAGAAGTAATTCAAAATAACCACATTTTCTCCAACTTCCAAGTCTTAGTCTGACAAAAGGATTTTTCTCCAAATTTATGAATTTATTTACATAAAAATCCTATGAAAGCATAAAAATTAAGTCATGTTACTGCACTTTTAATAAACCACCTTTGCTAAAAAGAGTAAGTTACATGAAATTGGGACTGTCTTAGGAAATTTCCAATCTTCTAACTTAAGTTTGAAATAGTGCTCTTTTAATTCAGTCCTGGTTTAACTTCCATGTATACATTGGCCCTTTATATTCTTGACTACATTAAATACTTTAATTTATACCACGGATATAAATATTTCCAAGTGCCCTTGGACTTAGGATTTCAAAGATCATTCTTTTTTCCCATAGCTCCCCTTACATTTATGAGTTTTTTTTACGTGGATGAAGTAGATGCTTAATCTCCTTTTGTGTATAGATTTTGCATTTTTTAAATGTGCATTCCAGGACCTAAAGCTCTTGCTTTCTCATGTTGCAGAGGCCAAAGTTCCAAACCTGGTAGGTGATAACTCTGAGGGCCAGTATATTATCTCACCAGAGCCTCACACCCTGGGCCTATTATTGTCTCTATCTGCCAGGAGCATTCTCTGAACAGAGTCGACAGTATTTTCTCCTCACTGGTATCCCCAGCCAATCTAAGGCTAGAAAGCAGCAATAAAAGCTGGTGGCTTATTGGTTTGTATATTTGCTTTGGAAGTGTCCTCTGGTGCCACATTTCTGGGCCAATAATTTTCAGACATTTGTTTGCGAAGGTAGTGTAAGACTCTCTTCAAATATAATCTTACACGGTAGCCCAAGAGGTAAACTAGATGGAAAGGTTATTGCTCTGGTTGATGCAGGGAATGAGTCTGGAGCCCTGCCTGCTCATTGTTCCGCATCCCCTGCTCCCTCACCTGGAACAGTATCTGAAGGTCTTGGTGGAAGCCTTGGTGTGAAGGTCCCAAGAAGGTAGAGTCTCAAACGGTAGACCTCACATGAAATGATTCTGTTAAGCATTCTGTTGGGCCTGCCCAGTGTTGTTCTTCACTGTATTATTTTTTCCAGCCGTTTTGTTTTCAAAGTAATCCCAGTGAACTCTTTCTGCTGCTCAACTTCATATTTACCTTGATATTTCTAAATGTGATGTGTTTATTGCCATTTTGGATTTGTTGGTACTGGACATTATCTACTAACTTCCTACCGTGGGAAATGAAGATTAAACTCTCTTTTTCTCTCCGCATCTCCTCCTCTTATCTTCACAGTGCAATTTTTAATTTAACCAATATTTAGCATTTCTCTTATTATGACAATGTAAATATTATTTGCATTTGAGTCAAGCAGGATGCTAGTTTGGGTACAACTTTTAATTTTTCTGAAAGTTAATAAGTGTTTTATAAATTCTCTTGCTTACTTTTTTTGGACCTTAATTGCATACTTGAATACATAATTTTTCAAATGCCCCAAACATGCCGGGAAATATCTTCCATTCCTCTCTCATGCCCCAGTTCTCGCTCTTTCTGCTCCAGGCTGCACTACCTGCCCTCCAAGCCTGCCACACAGCCAACGTCATGGGTTCTCTTCTGTTTGGGGTTCCTGTGTTCTGGTTGCCATGTTTTCTAATTTCTTATTTTATGTCCTCTGTTTTTTGGAGCACATGCTCTGATCAGCCTCTTGAAAAATGATGCATGGAAGGTACAAACTGAATCTTTGCTGTCTGCAAATGTCTTGTTGTACCTTGACATCACATTACATATAGAATTCTAGCTTAGAAATAATTTACAGTCAGAAATTTTAAGCTATTCTTCTGCTGTCTTCTTTCTCTCTTCATAAGGATGCTCACTGCTGTATGGCCTTATTTATTCCTTGCACTGTGCATTCAGTTGGCCTTTTCTATCTGGAAACTCCAGTTCCTTTAGTACTGTATTGTATTGTATTATATGTCCGAGTGAGACATTTTTAAAGTATTAATTGAGTGCTAGAGGGCAACATTAACTAAGAACAAGTTGGAGAACTTATTAAGTTGTCTGTAGGTAATAACAATGATGACTATGAATGGGTAGAATCAGCAAGTTAAGATATTAATAAATTTCCTGAAGTGGTCTACACATCAAATGCCTTGGTTATTTAATTTTATTTATTTTATTACTTACTTATTTATTTGACAGAGAGAGAGAAAGGGAGAGAGGGAGCACAAGCAGGGGGAGCTACAGAGGGGGAGGGAGAAGCAGGCTCCCCACTGAGCCAGGAGCGCAAAGTGGGACTCGATCCCAAGACCCTGGGATCATGACCTGAGCTGAAGGCAGATGCTTAACAAACTGAGCCACCCAGGTGCCCTGGTTATTTAATTTTTAAAAAGAATCCATCTGTGCAGGTCTATACTGTGCTATTAAGGGGCTAAACAACCCTCCCCTGGCCTAATTTTCCCATTTGAAAATTTATGCCCTAGAGTAATACTCCTGGCCTCTCTTCTCACTTCTTATTTATTCATTCCCTTAGGAGGAAGATGATGTGACTGAATTTTATGGGTAGGAACTGAACATGCTCAGCTCCTCACATTCTAGCATCTCTTTATTCGCATCCAGCCTGGCCACAAAAGGCATGCTGCATTAATCTTTTCTCTGCCTCATATTTAGGGGCTTATCTCTGTGGGGGATAAATTGTCCATGGTGCTTCTGAGTAGGTGTGTACATTGTCTAATTTAGGAGAATATATTAGGAAGTCCACTGTAACCATACACCTGTGTTTTCAAATATCAGTTCAATAATAGGATAATGCTCAATCTTCATCTTATGTTTATATCTTAATTGGCTCTGAAATCAGTAAAGGAAAAGAAATGTTATTATCCCCCAAAATCACAGCATGTATGTTATTATGTTACTAAAACCCAGAAGGAATAGGACTAAGACTGTGTTGTAGTCCATTTAGTTTGGTGTTTGGTCCCCACAAATGCAACTTGGAAAAGACCACATAAAAACAAAAATTACATAATTTTGGGTTATGCAAAAAAAAAAATCTGATTTGGAAAGAATTCCTTCCAGAACTCCAAGTCTAATTTACATATTTGAATAGCAGAATTAGTCTGTGAGCCATTCCATTTGAAAATAGTGGTTAATTAATGCATAAAACATTTTTTGAACATGTATACTGTATAGGAAAGAATGCACTAGATTCATGCAGTGGTAGAGAAATAAAATTTCTATATAGATAAGGCTGATAATATAAAAGGCTGAATCAGGCTGTAGTAGAGAGTGGTCAACCCCATGGTGAAATGCAGAATGCATACCTTACCCAAAGAAACTTAAATTTTAATTTTAAAGAAGTGGGCAGGCCAAATAAAACACACTGGGTAAGAAAATGTGGCCCTTCAATTAGTTTGAAACTCTTGGATTCAGGCAATTCAAAAATGAATAGGATTCCGTCTCTATCCATGGAGTTCCCAGGCCACTGGAGGACACAGACCTGTGAGTAACTTTGGTGCCATAGGTTTTGAACTGGTAGCGGGTAGCTGAACCGTGCTGTGGGAACACAGTTCAACCACCTCGTCAAGACAGGCAGAAGTCCTAAAGTGGATGTCATACAATCACTCAGTCAAGAATTCTACCTGTTATCTTGTAAGCCATCCCCTTCTTAAGTATACTTCAAGTCTTCTCCCCAGTATTTTCCACAGCTTACTTTTCTTCACTACATATTCTATTATCATTTGCCTATACTGAAAATCTACTATTTTTTTCCTGTAATAATTTCAATTGAATAAATTTGAGATTTTTCAGTTATACAATTAACATCACACATATGAATAATTTTGCCAACTTCTTCTTATTTTTCAGTATTTATACTTCTTTTCTTTTTTGGTCCATATGCCTTGGCTGGGACTTCCAGAACAATAATGATGTAAAACTTTCATCGTGGCCACCCTGTGTTGCTCTAGCTTTCATAGGAATTCATCAGATATTTCGCATGAAGTTCAATTTAAAATATATTAAAAACTAATTTGGAGGGTATAGACTCAAAAAAATTGAAAGTAGGGACTCAGATGCATATTTGCCCATCAATGTTCATAGCAGGATTACTCACAGGAGTTAAAAGGTGGAAACAACCCAAATGTCCACTGACGGATGAATGGATAAACAAAACGTGGTAGCACATACAGTGGAATATTATCCAGCCTTAAGAAGGAATGAAGTTCTGGCATATGCTACAATGAGGGTGAACCTCAAAGACATTATGTTAAGGGAATGAAGCACACATACAAAGACAAATATTGTGTGATTCCACTTATATGAAGTATCCAGAATCGTCATATTCATAGAGACAGGAAGTAGAATAATGATTACCAGGGGCAAGGAGTGTGTGAGGGGGTTGGGGGTGGCAGGTTGAGGGACAGGGTGGTGGTAATAAGAAGTTACTGTTTAATGGGTAGAGCTTCCGTTGGGGAAGATGAACAAGTTCTTTGTATCTTGGAATGGTTAAAATGATGTAGATCTTAAAGTGGCATCTGTTCCTTAAAGGTTAAAAACAATTCACCTGTAGAACATTCCGAAGTTAATTGTCCATTTTTTTCTTGATATCTGAAAATTTTTTTTGGATCTGAAACAATTGCCAATTTTTTTCAGAGGTTATTGGTCTAGTTTCTATCTCTCTTTTTTTTTTTTCTTTTTTTGAGAGAGTGTGAGCCTGGGTGAGGGGCTAGGGGGTTTGAGGGAAGGGCAGAGGGAGAGGGAGTGAGAGAATCTTAAGCAGACTCCCCACTGACCACAGAGCCCCACAGGGGGCTCAATCTCAAGACCCTGAGATCACAGCCTGAGCTGAAATCAAGAGTCTGACTTAACCAGCTGAGTCACGCAAGGGCCCCGGTTTTTCTTTTTAAGAGAAAACTTGGGTAACTTGTATTTTCCCAGGAACTAGTTTATTTTATCCAAGCTTTGTACTAGCCAAAGCATTTCCTTATAATTCTTTGAATTGCTTTGGTACATCTTATTTCTCCATTATCTCTTAGTATTTTGTATATTCATGAATTCTCTACATCCCCAGTAAAAAAAAAAAAAATAGGCTTGCTATATTAGTTTTATTTACATACACACACACACACACACACACACACACACACACACCCCAACAACTGTGTTTCTTAGTTCTAAAGTTTCCATTTAATTCTTTGTTTTATTTCTTTTCCGAGATTTTCTATTTTTTTAATTTGTTTCAAGTACGTTCACGAGTGCTTGTTAAAATATTTTTATGATGGCTGTTTTAAAATCCTGTCCGGTAACTCCAAGGTCTGTCTCATCTTCTTTTTGGCAATTGTTGATTTGTCGTTTCTCATTCAAGTTGAGATTTTCCTGGTTCTTTGTATGACAAGTGATTTCAATTATATCCTGGACATTTGGGGTATTATGTTGTGAGACTCTGTTTCCTCCTTAATCTTCTTTTGTGCAAGTAGTCATCCTGTTTGGGTTTGCATTTGTTAAATGTCAACAGTTACAATACACTACACCTTTTGCAATCCTGTTTTGGCATTATTTCACTTTTTTACACAAAGCCCCCGCGAAGCCCCACATACTTTGGCTAACTCCATTGTCCACTTTGTAATTAGGATAGCAATGTACTGCTCTTATTTAACTTGTAACATCTCTTCTTTCAAGACCTTCAAATATTGTCTTACTTATCTTCTCCCACCAAGGGCTGCCCCAGGCCATTTTCATCCGTCCCACCTAGTCTAGCTCGTCTTCAGCAGCTAATTAGAAACATAGGTATTTAGCTTTATAGTCATCCGACAAATCTTTCTGAGACAGTTAGGCTCTCTCCCCCTCCACCCTCACTTCATAGGCAGCCGGGGGTTCCACTCCCTCTCCCAAGTCCTTCCCCCTCTGGGGACCCTGAACTGCCCTTCCAGAGAGGATGTTTGTGCCCACACGCAGTTCGGCAACAGCTGTTGCTCATTAACTTACTCAGCTCACTTCTCCTGGAAGAGTGATGTAATGACTTCGAACTATTGGACAGAACTTACGCTTTTGAGCGTTGTGAAATTATTCAACTGGCACAGCAAGCAGTAAAATCACAGTTCAGTAACATTCTCACCAACCCGTAGGCTCTAGGCTCTAAAAGAGGAAGGCCGGTAGGACCACGAGAAGGAGAGAGAGGAGAGAGGTTGAGAATGCTAGGCTGTCGATGGAGCGAGAGCCTAAAGACCCCTGAAGCACTCCACACTTCAGAAAGACCTGGAGAAGTATGAAAAAGTCAGTTAAACGCATATATTCCGGCTCACAACTAAGAAAACGCCTGAACTGGGTGGGATGTGAAAATGGCTGGGGACAGCTGTAGGTGGGAAAAGAAAAATAATGAAATAATTGTAGAACCTGAAAAAAGAAGAGATGTAAAAAATTAAATTATAGCAATAGTAAACAAACATATGGACAATCCCCCTGCTTTCCTAATTTTAAAGTGGACGGTGAAGGTAGCCAAAGTGTGGTGCTGGGCTTCTCAGAGGCTCTCTGTGTAAAAAACTGAAAAATGCCCAAATGAGATTTTTAATAGTATGGCATATTGTAACGGTTTACATTTAACAAATTAAAGCTTTTAACATCATAAAAAGGAACAATGTGATTGTGTTCTTCATGAGAAAGTTCCGGATTTTATTTTTTTTTTAAAATTAATGCCCGTGATGGAGTCGTCCCAGTTTAAAGTGCGTGAGGAGCATTCCCTTCCCCTTCAGATCCGACAGGGGTGCCTTCAAATTGAATGTGTAACCTTAACAGGAAATGGAGGCCTTTTGCATGGGAAGCTTGGGTCCAAGAGAAACTCCTCCCATCCAATTGGACTCTTGAGTAATGTGTTGAGCAAGGTGAGCCTGCTCATCTCTTACTCATGTGAGAACTTGTTTTAACTGTGCTTCCCTCATTAGGCAGATCAGTGGGCCTGCAGGTGGCCTAGTGCATGAGTAAATAAAACTCCTCGGTAGGACTTGACCTACTACCTCCATCCTGTTTTCAGGCTGGCTACAGGACAGATGGTGGGAAGATAGTAGGAATGGGAGGAGAGGAAAATATTTATCTGTGCGCAGGATATGAAGGCCTAAGTCCCTAACAGGTTGAGAGAATGTGGCCTCTGATCTGTAGACTGATGGGTTACTCTGCTGGGCCTGCGCCTCAGAGATGGAATTGTATGCATGCAATGTGTTCCTAGGCTTGCACCCTAGCTATCTGTGTGTTTCTGTCCTTTATCTGTGGCTTCTTGTCTCTCTTCCACATGGCATCTCAACATCTGGCCTGCTTTCCAGCCCCCCTTTCCCCTCTCCCATTTTGTTTCTGTCGGTGGGCTTGGTTATTTGATTAAAGAACTCTGAGAAAAAAATCCATTACTTTATCCATCAATCCCCCAAAATTCCTCAGAGGCAAGCTCTCTCCCCCACGCAAGGCTCTTCAGTCTCTTACCATCTCTGCCCTTCTTATCAAACCTGGCTCGGCCGCGGATCTGATAAACCAGCTTGCACTGGGGAGGCACAGTCCATTCCCTTCCCAAAGCATTTGCATCTGAAGAGGCAACAACCAAAGCTTCAGGTCAACCAAAGCAATCTCTAGTTGTGTGATTTCAGGCAGCAGTAAAAGAGACTCTCTTTGGAGGGGCTTGTAGGGAGAGGTACTCTGTGCGTTTAGAATTTTAATTTAAATAAATAAAGTATTTTTAAATGTATAAAATGCAGGTTATAATATCTACACAAAAGAATTTTTCAGGGTTTAAAGTGAGATAGTGCATACACCCAACCCAGGGGCACACATGCAAGTGAGGGTTTGAGAACTGGCTGCCATCTGCTGCAGGTGCTATTACTCAGCTTAGCTTCTGCACCGGACTCTGGGCTCGGCTGTGGGACAGACCACCAGATACAATAATAGCACAACCGTCCTCCAGACCTCCAGGAGCTCAGCCTAAAGAGAAATTTTGCACATGGACAGCTTAGTTCCCTCCTCCCAAATGTTTTTTTATATATCACCTCACTCAACTCTCTCATTGTGCTTGGTATGTGTAATTTTTTTAGTCTCAAAGAGACTCAGAGATTCCAGAGGAGTTGTCCAAGGTCCACACCCAACTTGGAATAGGTGTTCCTTAAGTGAACATGACTCAGAGGGATGTATATCACAGCAAAATACTCTCAATACAAGTAATTATCACCAAATTACTGAACTCGGGGCTATGGGAGAGGAAAACCAATGAAACCAAGAGGAAGATTCTCACATTTTTTTTTCTGAAAGCATGCATTTGAGTGCAGGTTCAGGAAATATGATCACTGTAAATGTATTATGATCATTGGAAGTTATTAAAATGCTTCTTAAAACTGAGCTTTTATTCATGCTGTCATACTGTTAAGAGCCATATGCCAGTCTGTCTCCCCCACCCTGTGTGTGTGTGTGTGTGTGTCTGTGTGTGTGTAAATGGGGTGGAGGTTAGTAGAAGGATACTCAGCATGAGTAATTAGACAATAAAATAAGCTCTGTGTTGTAGTATAGCCTCCATAAAAGTGAGCATTCAATTAATTCCAGAGCACTTCTGTTATTTTAATTATGATTCTCTCAACAAGTTTTAGTGCCTGTGAGAGGTGCTAACGTGGACTTATGTTCCACCTTCCCTGGTATGATAACAAAGGAGGACAAACTCTGTGGTCAGTGACTTTACCCCCTCTGCTTCCATATGGGACCTGGATACCGGAAGCCAGGATTCTAATTAAATTACATGGCTTGTTCCTACATATTTCCCAGTTTTTGTTGCTATTGTGCATGAGATCTATTTTTCTAGGTAATGGTTAACTCTTTATTGCTAACATATACCACTATGGTTTCAGGGCTCATCTGGGTGACCCAAGATTTGATCTTCTCTTAAAGATCACTCTAGTCCCCGGTCCCCTTGAGGATAGAAATGTGACCATGTTGGTGACAGAGGAGGACGTTCCTTGAGGGGTGGGGGAGCAGTTTTCTAGCAAGTGTGGGGTAGAGGCATCTGGGTCCTTCAGTGTGGCATTGGAGGAGCTCTGGAAATCCAGCCCTGGGTTACCATGGGGACTGGAAAGTTGTGGCAATGGGGTCTTCGCTACACCCTGCAAACACTAACACATAGAGTGTGGTTGGGCATTCCTAGTTGCATGGCTTCGGGCTGTAGTTCTCCTGCCCTCCCATAAATTCTGTGAACTGGCTAATATCTTGTGATATGGTCCTTCCTATTTAAACCAATCCTAGTCCCTTACCTAGTCTCTTTGGATTGCTCTGTAGCAGTTAAAAAGAATTCAATAGGTTATACACACTGACATGGAATGCCTAAAATATTGTTATGCTCTAAAAACAAAATGCAGTATCACAAACAAAATGGCACATTTCTTCATGGATCGATATCTTTGCAAATGCATAGAGAAATGCATGGAGAACTTCTGAGGGACTACAAACCCAGATAACAGTGGCAGCCTTTGGGGAAGAGTGGGAGTAGGGAATGGAGTGGAGGAAATGCATGTAGACTTGTGCCTTTTACTTTGTATACTTTTTCTTGAATTTCTACAAGGAAAATGTTTCAAGTATTGCTTATGTATCTAACACAGCAAAACAAAGCAGAAAAAAAAAAAAAAAAAAAAACTAGGGGGCGGGAAAAGAGCAAAGAGAAAGCAGGATCTCTAGCTTATCATCAGCTTGATTCCATTGAGCTAATATTACCATGAACGATACACAGCATAGATGAAACTGAATAAGGGAGGGTCCTTCTGCTCTCAGGGGACCGGACAGACAAGCAGACACATAAAGAGATAAATATTATATAGTGTTGTAACTGGAAGGATAACAATACGAAGAGGTTTTGTGGGAGTCCTGGGTAGGGTCCTCCTAAACTGGTCCAGGAAGAATGAAGGGAGCATGGCAAAGATTTCCTTGAGAAGGTGACACAGATAAGTTATCCAAAGATAAGTTAACAGAAGGGAAGGAAGGATTCAGAGTGTGTGTGAGGTATTCTATGAAGTGTGAGCAGGATTATAAGCCCCCTCCAGCTCATCCTCAACACAGCTGTTTTTACCCACCCCATGGACAAGACAGCTGTGAAGCAAGGCCTATCGGAGGGAACTGTGAACAACTGGAGGCACAATTAGATTGTTCAGTCTGAACCTAAACAACCATGGGACAGCACAGACGGTTTCCAAGGCTAACTTGGGGGCAGCTGTCTCCGTCGCTGGGAATAAGGAAGAAACCAAGAGGCTTCCTGGGGCAGATTGTCATTGCTACCAACAACTCTTCCAGGCAGTGTGTGGCCATTTACAAAGAACTTACCCTCTAAACTATTGAGGCCTTTGTACAGGATCAGGTTGTGTAAGCTCTGATGGGCAAACCAGCCAACACTTGTCTTCCCTGCACTGCGCCGTACACCTGTGGCATTGCCCACCTTCTTGTTATTATCTACCTTATTCCTTTTCCTCATTTTTCCTACTTGGTGTCCTCACAGTGCCTTTCAGTCAGGACCTCCCAAAACCTGCCCCCAACCATTCTTCCCAGCTTCCGTTTGAATATCCAGACTTTACCCTTGTCTCAGAAGCCAATCTTTGGCACTACTAGTCTGACTTTTCTTGGTCCACCTAAGTCTTGGGGCCAGTCTGATAAAGTCAGCCTGCCGACGTGATGATGGAGAGTTATGGCTTGATGAGTTACTCCCTCCAGGTCAGAGATTCACATTTTAACCAAGCCTCCAGGACAAGCCCTCTCTCACCCTAGAGAGAGACACCAATATGTGGGGAAATTTAATTACAGTCTGCCCTTCTGCCATCTTGGTCAAAATTAATAACCTGGGCTGTGCATTGGCTGTCCTAGGTCATCCTCCGTCCCATCCATCGAGGTCCCTGCCTCTGTCTCCATTCTGGCCTGTAAACTCCACGAAGCCAGCGCTCAGCATAAGCCTGCCATAGCAGAACTCAATGAAAGTTGGCTTGAACTCACTCATCCAGCCAATCTTTATTGAACTCCAACTGTGAGCAAGATACTACTAGTTCTGGAGGCAAAGAGGGGACCTGCTCTCAAGGAGCCGGTCCTTTGTGTGCAGAACCATTCTGCCTCCTGCTTTCGGAGGGTTACAATGGGTGATTGAGAAGAGAGGGTCCAGGCATAAATAAACCTACCAAAAAGCCAGACACATCTAAATAGCAGTGCTTCCCACATTGCAGCAATGGCTCAGCTGAGTGAAATGTATGGACAGGTTCCAGGACCCTGGTACTGGGAGGAGGACAGTCTTCTATTTGAATAGAAAGCCTTTTTCTGTCCCCCTCAAGTTTTCTATTTTATTATGAAGCACTTGGAGAAGTAAAGAGCCAGCATAGAAAATATCTTTATTCAGACCACCTACATTCAGTGATTATTAAACATGATGGCCTATTTACTTCATTTCTTTTTTTAAAAAAATAAGGAAATAAAGACTACATGTGGAGTTGTAAGCCCTTAAACTTCTCCCTAATTCTATTCCCCTGACTTTTTTCCAGAGATCACTATTCTCAAATTGCTGTGTTTCCCTCTGTTTATGTATTTTATTCTCTTGCTCCATTTATGTGGTCCAATAAATATGTATGGCATTGGTTACGTTTTTAAAGTTTACATGAATGCATTCATACTTTAGATATTTTTTTGCAAAAAGCTTCTTTAGTCAACATTTTAATGATGTGATGGTATTTGTTTGTTGGATAAATTTCAATTTGCTTGTCCATTCATACACTGATAAACATATGGCTTAATTCTGACTTCTTACAGGTCTCCTAGAAGTGGAATTTCTGGCACATAGGGCATAGGCATCTTAAATAAAAATGGTGATGAATGATATTTTTTTTACGAATAGTTTTTCACAACTATTTATATACCTTTTCTTACTATGTCTATTTTTATTCTTTTCATCATTTAAAAAGATTTCCATCAAGGCCTCATGCATTATCAGTTAAAAGCAAAGTTGCATACATTCAAGTATTGTACCAGAATATTCCCAATTACTTTCATTCCTTTTGAATGACCAGGTCACCTCATTTAGCCACTCTCTGCCTGTCTGGAACTTATCAACATCTTCACTAGGCCTTGTGCCTATCAGCTTGAGATTGTGTATTGGGAAGAGTCCCAGGGATCTGTCTGCTAAGATATATAAGAAATTCTTTTTTTTTAAATATTTTATTTTTTTTTTTGAGAGAGAGAGAGAATGAGAGATAGAGAGCACAAGAGGGGAGAGGGTCAGAGGGAGAAGCAGACTCCCTGCTGAGCAGGGAGCCCGATGCGGGACTCCATCCTGGGACTCCAGGATCATGACCTGAGCCGAAGGCAGTCGCTTAACCAACTGAGCCACCCAGGCGCCCTATATAAGAAATTCTCAGGAAGGGATTAGCTGATGGCGTCATGACTAGTCTCCCATATTAGGTAGGTGCACTACCTCAAAACGCTACCATTGCCCAAAACAATTCTTCAAAGCCACTCAGTTTTTGCAATAATAGTCTATTGCATGGTCATTTGATATTTAAAATAAAAATGATTAAGCATTTTTTAGGGGTTAGACACTGGTTCAGGTTCTTTAAATTCATGAAATCTCTTAATCTTTACTATAGGCTTCAGGCATAGGTATCATTTATATCTTTTTTACCGATGAGGATATAGATGCCGGGCTGAGGTCTGTAACTTGCCCAAGATGTCACAGGCAAGATGGCAGAGGCAGGATTTCAAACCAAGTCTTATGGGGCTCTGGAGCCCATGGTGTGGGATGAAGATCGATGACACAGATTTTTACCTTCAAAAAAATACATGAAACCCATCCCTGTCAAAATGCAAACTGGAATCTAATCAAGAGAAAACAAGCCAAATTGAGGGACATCCTTCAAAACAATGGAAATATACTCTTTAAAAATATCAGTGTCATGAAAGACAAAAGCTGAGGATTGTTCCAGATAAAAGGAGGCTAAAGACATGTGACAACTAAATGTAATGCATGATACCGGATTAGAGGGGAAAAGATGCTCTAAAAATGTTACTGGGACTACTGGCGAAATTAAACACAGAATGTGTTTTAGATCATAGTATTAAATCAACATTGAATTTCCTGAATTTATCATACCCTTTACAATTAAGGAAAATACCCTTGTTCTTAGGAAAAACATTTCTTTCATTTTTAGTAATACTGATTACTTCTTTTTTTCTCTTTAAATTTTTTATTGTTATGTTAATCACCATACATCATTAGCTTTTTTTTTCTTTTAAAGATTTTATTTATTTGACAGAGAAATACACAGCAAGAGAGGGAACACAAGCAGGGGCAGTGGGAGAAGGAGAAGCAGGCTTCGGCTGAGCAGGGAGCCTGATGCGGAGCTCGATCCCAGGACTCTGGGATCATGACCTGAGCCGAAGGCAGACGCTTAATGACTGAGCCACCCAGGTGCCCCTACATCAGTTTTTGATGTAGTGTTCCCTGACTCATTGTTTGTGCATAACACCCAGTGCTCCACGCAGAACGTGCCCTCTTTAATACCCATTACCAGGCTGACCCATCCCCCCACCCCGCTCCCCTCTAGAACCCTCAGTTTGTTTTTCAGAGTCCATCGTCTCTCATGGTTCATCTCCCCCTCCAGTTTCCCCCCTTTCATTCTTCCCCTCCTGCTATCTTTTTTTTTCTTAACATATATTGCATTATTTGTTTCAGAGGTACAGATCTGTGATTCAACAGTCTTGCACAATTCACAGCACTTGCCATAGCACATACCCTCCCCAATGTCTATCACCCAGCCACCCCCTCCCTCCTGCCTTATACCTTCTGCCCCTCTCTCTCTTTCTTCTTCTTCTGGGATCCCAATTATTCTAATGTTGTTTCATCTTATGGTATCGCTTATCTCTCGAATTCTGCCCTCGTGATCCTGTAGTTGTTTATCTCTCTTTTTCTCAGCTTCTTTATTTTCCATCATTTGGTCTTCTCTACCACTGATTCTCTTCTGCTTCATTTATCCTAGCAGTGCCCCCATTTTTTATTGCACCTCCTTAATAGCCTTTTTGATTTTGACTTGGTTAGATTTTAGTTCTTTTATTTCTCCAGAAAGGGTTTCTCTAATAACTTCCATGCTTTTTTCAAGCCCAGCTAGTATCTTTAGAATCATGATTCTGAACTCTAGGTCCGACATCGTACTAATGTCCGTATTGAGTTGGTCCCTGGCAGTCAGTACTACCTCTTGTTCTTTTTGGTGAGGTGATTTTTTTCCATCTGGTCATTTTGTCCAGAGGAGAATAGATAAATGAGAGAACAAAATGCTAACAGAGTAACAATGTCCCCAGAAAATATACTCTAAACAAATGAGAAAAGGCCTGAAACCAGGGGAAAAAAAAGGGAAAGAAAGAAAAAAGAAAAAGATAAAAACAAACAAAAACAGAACAAAACAAAAAAAAACAGAATATGATCAAATATGATCAGGCTGGTGCATAGATCAGTGCCACACACTAGATTTGGGGTGTATTTTGGTCTGTTAGAAGAAAGTGCCTCCCAAAATTTTAAAGAAAGAAAAACTTATATATGTGCAATAATAAGGGTTGATATGATGAAGAGATGGAATGTGACTGTAAAGATGAAAATGATAACAAATTTTATAAAAGGAATTGATAAGTTGTTTGAAAAAAGAAAGAAGAGGATTAAAAAAAAAGAAAGAAAAAACAAAGGGGAGAGAATGTGATCAGGCAGGAGACTAGAACAAAGCCATACACTAGAGACTTAGGGTACATTTTGATGTTGGAAGAAACTGTATCTCAAAATTTTAAAGAGAGAACAACTTATATATATATATATATGTATATGCCAAAAATAAGGGTAACTACTATGAAGGGATAGAATA
>NW_027397076.1:34864889-34877266 GCF_003265705.2 Callorhinus ursinus
ATTGATCGGTAAACTTGGTCTTGGCTGGCTGTTCGTGCTGATCTTCTGGGGGAGGGGCCTGTTGCCGTGGTTCCCAAATGTCTTTGCTGGAGGCGGAATTGCCCCGCCCTTGCCTGATCTGGGCTAAGTAATCTGCTCGGGTTTGCTCCGGGGAGCTTTTGTTCCCTGCAAGCTTTCCCTACAGCTTTGGAGGATGAGAGTGAAAATGGCGGCCTCCCAATCTCCGCCCCATGGAGCCGAGAACTCGGGGCCCTGCTCCTCAGTGCGCCCCCAGATTAAAGCAGTCAATCACTCCCATCTCCCCAGTCTCCGGCTGCACTTTGTGCTCACCTGGCCTGTGACCGAGCGTTTCTATCTCTGGCACCTGACTCGGTGTGGAGTCTCCAAACCCAGCGGATCCTTGCAGTGCGCTCCTGCGCCGCTCCTCCCCGGGGGAGGAAGGGGAGTCACCCAGGATCTGCCGCTTGTTGGGTCCCTGCTTCCAGAAAGTGGTCGCTTTTCTGTTCAGAGAGTTGTTGCTATTCTTTTCTTCGATCTCCTGTTGAGTTCGTAGGTGTTCAGAATGGTTTGATCCCTATCCAGCTGAATTCCTGAGACCAGACGAAATCCAGGTCTCCTACTCCTCCGCCATCTTGCTCCCAATACTGATTACTTCTAATATACCTGTGGATTACTTGTAATTCTTGTATGAATATTCGATTGTTATCTTTCGGCAATTTAAAATGAGGGCATGGTATGACTGGATTGATTTCAATTTGTTTTGTTTTGTTTTTTTAATTGAATATAATTGTATGCATACTGAGTGGATCACTGAATCAAGGAAAGAATTGGAACAACCAGGCTGGAGGAAAAAGGAACTGACATTTCACAATGTCATTTTTAAGGATTTGGTGGGTTTCTTCAATATAAGCACCCTGCTCCTTACTCATTAACCGTTCTCTATAAGGGCCATGACTTCCTTCTGCCTCATTACATGCCAATTACACTCTTAGTTTTTTAAACATGGCATTTGCACCTAAACTCAAACTGTCAAGTTATATTAAAAATGCATTTGCTTGCTTTTAATTTAAGACCTACAGCCTTCAACTAATTTAGGGGCAAAAGGGAGAAAACCCCATTATAAAATTTTAAATTAAATTGCTCTAGTAGGGGAGGGAAAATAAGGAGGGCCTCTAGGCCCTATAATCTTTTGAGACTCGATCTGAGGAGTACTCCTCCATGAGGCCCTCCCCAGAGGCTCAGATCTGGCGAAGGGCCCTCCTCGATAGTCTGCTAGTACTTCTTTGGCACTTGTGTATAACATTAGATTATTTTGTCAGGTTCAGTCATGGGTGTCTGTCTCCCCCATGAACTATATGTGCCTGATACTGAGTCAAAGATATTTCCTTTTGACCTCCAGTGTTTAACCTAGTGTCTGGCATACAGAAAGAGGTGCATAAATATGTAATGGATTAATCTAAATTTCATTTTGAAAGAAAAAGCATATCCGTGTGCGTGTGCACGTGCGTGTGCGCGTGTGCGTGTGCACGTGCGCGTGTGTGCGTGTGTGTGTGTGTGCGTCTGTATCGAAAAGTCAGGGTCTGAGGACTCCAGGGACCATCCTGCTTATCCCTTTTTTATTTTATTTTATTTTACTTTATTTTATTATTTTCCAAATTTTTATTTAAATTCTAGTTAGTTAACATACAGTGTAATATTGGTTTCAGGAGTAGAATTTAGTGATTCGTCACGTACGTATAATACCCAGTGCTCATCATAACAAGTGCCCTCCTTAATGCCCATCGCCCACCTCTCCCTCCAGCAACCCCCAGTTTGTTCCCTTATGGTTTGCTTAACCCTTTATTTTAGATAGAATTCTAATAAGTTCATCCAGTTTCCCACCTATAGTAGGAACAAAAAAAACTGAAACAAACAAAAAAAAGAGGGAATGTAGTCTGCTTCTAGAAGAGAACATTCATGGCAGCAGTAAGTGAAAGGCCAACAGAGATGAGGGAAAGAAAATTAGGAAAAGTATGAGTCTGGAGATATTTCCTGTAAATGATGTCGATAAGGACAATGCCAATTCACCAAAAGATGATTCAAGTACTCCAGAGTACTCACTCCATATACTCTGGTTCAGCAGGCAGAGAAATATCTGTTTGTAAAAATTAAAAGAAAAATGTTATAGAACATTTAATTTTTTTTTTTTTTTATTTTGACATGTCATCCCTGTCCAAAGTTAAATAGTTGGGGAACTGCTATATGTGTTTTTTATTAATTGTTTTTCCTGGACACTCATATGGTCCCTGCTTTTAATTTTAAAAGCAGATGAATTAGAACATTTTGTATTTCTCCCTTCCAAAAAGATCCCCAAAATGAATTACTTTTGTGGCCCTCGACCAAGTTTTGTCAGAAATGAAACATGACTTTCCTCAGGCACCGGTGCAACTTCCTAAGTTGCAAGAGTGACAGGCGTCCTCCCTGCCCTCCTCCCACACACGCCCACTTCATGAACACCGCCCCAGGCTGCGTGGCCCAGTTCGGGCCCGGAAAACAGGGCCTCGTAGCCCTCCGCCCTCCGCCCTCCCCCTCCATGGCCAGCCCCCAGCCTCCCGACTTCCTGAAGGGTAAGCCCCTGGGTACAAGCAGCCTCTGTCAGTCTCCACCTCCAAGGGAAATAAATCCAGGGGTCACTGCAGTGATGGGCCCCGAAGCATCAGCACAGCGTCGCAGAGCAGATCCGCCAGCTTCACAGAGGGCCTCCTGGGAGCCTCGGCCTGCACGCCCAGCGCCGCACACCAGGAAGTCCTTGGCAAGGCCTAACTTTCAGAGCTCCGTGCAGCAGCCCTGGCACCCCAGCTCCTCTTTCTGGAGCCAGAGGCCTTTGCGGAACTTGGCCTCGGGTGGCCAAGGCTCCCAGCCTTTCAGAGACCAGACGCTGTTGTCCCTAACCCAGCACTCCTGCTAGTTCGTGCCATGCCCCCTCCGCTCTCAGAGCCCCAGAAACTGGAGGGTCGACAGGCTCCTTGGGCTCCACCCAGTTTCTCAGGGCTCGGCGCCACTCTGAGGAATCCAGCCTCTTTGCTTTGCTAGAGCTCAGTGCACTGAGGAACTGCTGGACTGCATGTAGCTCAGGCTTGGGATCAGGCTGTGTCAGCAAAGACACGAGGACACCAGAGAACAGGAAAGCATCCTGTGCCCCCAAAGTCCAAGCAGTGATTAGAAGCACAGTGGTGGCCTGGTCATTAACTTCTTCGGATGTTTTTGAGAACTAAGAGCTGTGTGACTAGATATATTCTAACCCTTGTCCCTTTAATAACTCCTTTTTAAAATAAACAATGGAAACCACCTAAGCACATGGCAAGGCTCTATAAAATTTTAGAAAATTTGGACATTTAAGATAATTTTTTATATGGCTGAATTCAGTGACTAAAGAGGTACAGAGATTAGAATAGATCTTTGGAAAATATGTTCACCAGCCATCTAGCATCTGCTTAACTAGAAAAGAGTTTATTAAAACAAAAAAAGCAAAATGACAGATACGAGATATGAGGAGAGGGAAGAAATGGGCAGAAATGGGATATGATGTTTGATGACACTAAAATTTGAATTGGCAAAAATGCCCCAATGCCTACAAATTGATTACTTCCCTACACTTTGTTCCTGTCCAGTGCTGCCATATAGGGCCATCCTTAAAGCGCAATCCATCCTTAGGTAGCCACAGTATCAGTGCTGTGCAGGCAGGTCATGTTGAGGGTCAATCGTGGGAATACAGCCACCAAGAGTCCTCTATATATGATGACACCCAAGCCCACCTGAAAAAAAAATGGTGAAGGAGACATTTGCTATCTGGGCCAGGACACCAGGATTAAAATTCCAGATAAACAGAAGAGACCAAGGGTGCCCCAGTCCCCCGGGGTAGAGTGTTATCCAGGAGAGCACAATTCACCAGGAGAGGCCTCAGTCTGAGATGCTCCTAGATTGTCATAGAGGAATGCTTTTGAGTGTGACATCACAGGGCAACTGGAAAGATGTAAAGCATGGGTTGCTGGAGAACATCATTTTCCCCACTTGGCAAAACTTGGCTGCAGTCGGAGGAAATGAAGCCAATGGAAACCACAATGAGAGACTAACATGGGGCAAGCCTCCTGATGATCTTATTGCAGGCCCTGGAACTACTTGTGGTTACTAGTTCTATTCCCAGACTTCCCAGTTATGTAACCCTTTTCGGTTAAGCTGAGTTAAGTTGGTTTTCTGTCATATACAACCAGAATGAACTGACCAGCTTGGTAGTTATTTGGAACTACGTATTTCCTCATACTTATGGGAGCAGAACCACAGAAGTAGAGCTTATAACTCAAACATGCTGGAGAACAGTACTCTAGAATATAGAGAAACAGAATAAAAGGATTGTGGGAGTAGGGGCCATTATTTCCATAGTATAATTTGTGTTGTAAATAATGATGCTAGCTAATTACATCTATTACACCTTTCTTCTGAATGTCTTTGTGTACTAATTCACTTAATCCTCCCCAAATCCCATTGAGATATGTGCTAGTATTATTGTCCACATTTTGCAGGTGAGGAAAATCAAGGCATAGAGACTGAGTAACTTGCCTGATGTTACCCAGCTAGGAAATAGAAGACCTGTGGTCCAGATTCTTGGTAGTCTAGTTCCCCAGGCTTAACCACTACACACAGGGTCACTCTTTAAACAGAAAGGAATTTGCTGGCATGACTGGTGGGTTGGAAGTCCTGCTTGTAAAAACTCTTACAAATGTCGTGCTTTCTTTGATCTATTGCATTAGCCTCTTAATGACTGATTCCCTTGGAGAAGCTAACCACATAAGAAAATGAAAGACCAAAAAGCAAAAGCCTGCTGAGTGAGATTTATTGTCTGTGTTTTAAGATAGAGAACTATACACTATTTCACTCATTCCCTTAAAAAATTTAGTAACAAAGCTTGTGAATATTGTCAAAAGAAACACTAACAGAACCTACACTTGGGTCTATATTGCGGCCATTAATAGGAAGAGAAATATGAGGAAGGAAAAAGCGCGGACGGTAGCATTAGAAGAAAAAGGGACCAGGACAGATTAAAACAAATATAAAGAGATGGAGACAGCAAGGCAGAGAAGGGAAGATATTAAATTATGAAAAAGAAAGGACTATACACTTGCAAACTAGATGCACTGACACTAAGAGAAAGAGAGAGCACGCACCAGAGGAAAACAAAATCCTACCCACAGAAATCAAGCTAGATTGTCAGCTCCCTGAGGACAAGTACTGTGTCTGATTTGTTGGCTGCTATTTTCCCCAGAGCCAAGCACAGTGCCTGACAGAGAGTAGACACTCAAGAAATAACTTTTGTCCAAATAAATGAAAAAGGGAGATCCAGGAACAGAGTGAAGACAACAGCTAGGAAAGAAGTGTGTGTAGTCATTAAGCATGTAGAGTTTGGAATCAGATGGATCTCGGTTCAGATCTTGGCTTTCTATCTTCAGATCTGTGTGATTTGGAGTAATATACTCCCTACTTTCAATATCTTTGTGTCTGAGTTTCTTCGTACATAAATGTAAGGCTAGGTTCCGGATATTTAGCTATTTTTCTCTTCAAACCAGCCCTCCATACTCCGCTCCACGATGCTGGGGCTGCAGCCACTTTTCGGCTCTGCCGACCGGCTGAGAAGGAGGAAGGGGCTTGTTCCTGCTTCCTGTTCCTGAGAGCATCATTTTCCTCAAAGCATCTTCACCGAGCCACAAGCGGCTCTTTCCTATAGCAGCAGCGAAACCCAGTTTGCAGTTTTTCCAGCACCCCTGGGCCCCCCTCAGACGCCTCAGCCTCAGCAAAGGCCTAACATTCAGGTCTGAAGTTTGATGATTCCAGCCCCTTCCCTTTGTTCCCCGGGCCTAGGACTCGTCCGTGGTTTCTATGGCTGCGGCCGCCTTGATACCTTAGAGTCCTCTTATTACCCTTTTAGTTACTAATTATCAGCCTCATACCCCGTTAGCAGGTCTTTCTATTCCATTTTCTCTGCTTATTTTATTTATATATTTATTTATTTAGAGAGAGGGGGGAGAGAGGGGCAGAAAGAGAGCGAGAGAAAATCCCAGGCAGGCTCCATGCCTAGCACAGAGCCCGATGCTGGGCTTGATCCCACAACCCTGAGATCATGACCTGAGCTGAGATCAAGAATCAGACACTTAACTGCCTGAGCCACCCAGGCGCTGCACTATTTTCTCTGTTTAAATAACTAGTATGGTTTCTGTCTCCTGCCTGGACCCCGATTGAAACAGGACAGTAACACCCACGTCATGGAATTGTGAGGCTAGATATCTTATGTGCTCAGAATATTGCCTGACACTAGTGAGAACTCAATAACTGTGAGCTATATCATGTAGAAAGACACAGCAGAACATTCGACCAGCAATACTGGAGATGGTACAAGGGGGCTTTCGTGGAGCTGTACCTTGACTTTATGACCTTTGAAGACTGACAGCTGTGGTCTGTCTTTACAGCCACAGACACAGAGAAAGTATCCAAGTCAGAGTCCATATGCCATGAGTCTAAGATGCCATTGATTGTCACACACACCGTTAATTCTGTGTATTACCAAGAAAATCACTAATCACTACCGATTAAACTATGGTATATTGTAGATTGTGAGGCTCATTCTGATATTAGACATATTAAAATGTGAAAAAAATGTATGCCTTTGAATTGATGAAATATAGTATTTACATTGAACCGTGGTGAATTTTAGGTAACACTTAGGTGGATCTATAGTCGTTCTTTAGCCCTTCCTCTATAGTACCAACACTAAAAATACACACACATACACACTTAGGAAGAGTGAAGATGAAGAGAAACATTTCGTGGCCCTGTACGGATCCTTATTCAAGGGTCCCTGAGAAAGCCAACAACTGGAAACGGGCTCCAACGAAATAAATCTTTGATTTGGTGTGGCCTGCCAATTTTATCCAAGGGCTCACCTCCTCACCCAGCAAAGCCTTCCAGTGTATTCTGAGCAAAATAAGCAAGCACACAAACCACAGGCAAATCAGAAGTTTGCTTTCCATTCAAACTGAGAAGGAATGGGAACTTAAAGTGGAAAGTGCCCTTGCTTATTAGCATGACCGGTGGTCTAAACTAAAATTATCCTGCACTCAGAACACTCTGTGGGCTTTTATGCATCAGGCTTTTTAAAGCTTCAAGTATGTTTGGAATATGGCTATAATCAGAAAAACAAGGAATGCAAAAATAACTCTTTATGAGTCAATGTATTTCCTGCCCCAAATAAGTTCTTACTATAGCTGGCCCTGCACAGCCCTGATCAGAGGGGGAAACAGCCTGGGCCTGACACCACATCACTCACCCTCCAGGCTGCCTGTCTCTGTATCAGGTCACTGACCACAAGAATGATGAATCGATGGGCAGAGAGAAGAAGTGAGGGACAGGAGCAAGAGAGAAAGATGAGTGTGAGACAGATTGGCACTTGAAGAAGAAAGAGGACTAAATGAAAACACTTCAGATGGGTTTCATTGGCCAGGGTTGCTTTTCTTGAATTTTCACCCACTGGTCAAATAAGGGGAAACCACAATCTGTCTTTTTCCACCCTCCATCCTCTGACTTGATCTGAAAGTGGAAAACTGCCAGAGAGCCTCAAGCCTCTTCTAAAGCTCTGTGCACTTGTTGGCAAACACTTCTTTAATAAGCCTTGCCGTGCTTCTGTCTTAACTCCCACACCTGTGCCTGGGCTGTGTGAAGACAGTTCAGTCCCAACACATAAGAACATTGAAAAGGGGAGGGTATGGGCTGCCTAAAGAGAGGAGAACGAGTTTCGTGGGACTGTGGAAGTGCTTTCTTCATGAAGATAAGAGTCTCTCTCAGAAACCCTAAACAAATTGTTGAAAAGAATACAGAGATCAGGCGGAGAGAAGGAGTTAGATTAATCAGGTGTTGTATGATGTGCCCTGTTTATTGCTCACCCTATATAATTAGCATTGTGTGAGGTGCTAGGGATATAAAGACAAATAAGAGAGTTCTAGCCTCTAGAAGCTCACATTTAATCAATGTGTAAACAATCAACCCAACACTTCCCAAAAGTAAAAGCTGAGTTGAAGGGTCAGGGCTCACAGAAATAACAGAGGAGGAAATAAATTAAGAGGCAATCACCCCAGGACCTTTGCACTTGCTATACTCCTTTGGCTGGAGTTCTCTCCTGAGATATCCTTGTGGCTCCCTTCTTCAGCCATGCTCAGAAAAAGGCCAGCATCAGGGAGAAGAAGGTAAGATAGATGAATCTGTAGGATTTGTATCATCCCTGGGATCCTACAATCAAACCAAATGTACCATATTACTTGCCACCTTTGCTCACAGCACTTTCTATCTTCACATGAGTGTCAGCTTTCCCCTACCAAATCTTTCATAGATGATCAGTATTTCTGAATCACATGGATTCTGGGATAAGCCCCTCACAGAAACCTAAGTCAAGCCCCCTCCTTGGTTACTCAGTAACCAATCAAGTTTCCGTGTGCAGTAAAGACATGGCCCCCTGGAACTCTGGGCTGCAGCTACAGTGGAGGTCAAGGGCAACGCCGTGCTATTGCTGGCCGGCATGGCTCACGAGAACCGATGGTTAGGGTCTTAAAAATTTTGCAAGTTGGGGCGCCTGGGTGGCCCTGTTGGTTAAGCGGGGGACTCTCGGTTTCACCTCAGGTCATGATCTCGGGGTTGTGAGATCAAGCCCTGCATCGGGCTCTGCGCTCAGAGTGGAGTCTGCTTAAGACTCTCTCTCCCTCCGCCCCTCCACACTGTGCTCTCTTTCTCTCAAAATAAATAAATCTTAAAAAAAAAAAAAAAAACTCTTTTTGCTAGCCAGCTGATGACATGTTGGTAGCTTAAAGTCAGCCTTGGAGTGATTATTGAAACCACTCAAATCAACTAATGGTACATATCAGGGCTCCTTTCCCTTCCATAAAGCCGGTTGGCAAGTATTTACTAGCATAGCATCGCCGAGGATGATCCTTCTGGGTTGCAGGGAAGAGCTGTGACCAAATGGCTCCATTAGCAAGAATGAGCCAAAACGTGGGCAAGGGGACAGAAAACCGTACCGTCCTTGGCCCCACACAGGGACAGAAGTCCTCACACGCGCCATGCTCAACTACTCCCTAAAGGAGGGGTTGGCAAACTTTCTGTAAAGGGCCAGAGAGTCAGTATTCTCAGCTTTGCAGGCCCCCTGGTCGCTATGGCTACTACACAAGTTGGCCTTTGCAGCACAAAAGTAACCATAGAGAATATGTAACCATTGCCATGGCTGTATTCTGACAGAATTTTGTTTATGGACACTGAAATTTGGATTTCATATCATTTTTACATGTCACAAAGTATTGTTCTTCTTTTGATCTTTTTTCAACCATTTATAAATATAAAAACCATGCTGAGCTCACAGGCTGTACAAAATCAGACAGTGGGCTGGATTTGGCCTGTGGGCTTATAGTTTGCCCAGCACTGCCTCGGAGTATAACATATTGAGTCGCGCCAAAGATGGGAAATGTGACCTCATGTGTCTCCATGAATAGCAGTAACAATTCCCATTATCGAGAAGTTTTTGCACTGAGTGCTATCCTAAGAGCTTTATATACATCTGCTCATTTAATCCTTAAAAAGATCCAAAAGTAAATAATATTATTAAGGCTTAGAAAAGAAAAATAACGTGGTCAAGGTCACACAGTGGGAACATGGCAGAGCTGGCTAGGATTTGGATTCATTTTTGCCTAGTTCAAAAGTCTATACTCTTAGGCTCTGCCACCCTCATTTGAAATCCTGGGTCTTGTGTGCAGGAAATAATCCTGATGGTTCACCACCAACCCATCTATTTATCCTCCTTCAGCCATCACCTGTAGTCAGCCCATCTTTCCCCTTTCTTCCCCCCATTCATGGTCCCTACAAGCCAACCAGCAGACTCACCCGAGGATGGGCAAGGTCACATTTACAACTTTATCTTTTTTAAGGAACTCCATAAAATGTGCAAGTAGGTTGAGTAGCACTTGAAATTTATTGCCAAAAATCAACCTAAAAAGAGGCACCTGGGTCACATGAGGATCAGTGGAGCCCTGGGCTGGACTCCACCCTTGAGGGACACAGGGCAAGTCCAAGCTGACAAGTGTCTTCTCCATCTCAGGAGCTGGCAGGACAAAGCTAGGAGCTCTGCTTTAACCATTTTTAAAATAAGGCACAGAAAGGGCGCCTTGGCGGGTCAGTCAGTTAAGCGTCTGCCTTTGGCTCAGGTCATGATCCCAGGGTCCTGGGATTGAGCCTGGCGTCAGGGTCCCTGCTCCGCGGGAAGCCTGCTTCTCCCTCCCCCACTCTCCCGGCTCCTGCGCTCTCACTCTCTCAAATAAGTAAATAAAATCTTTAAAATAAATAAATAAAAATAAAATAAGGCACAGAAAATTAATTCTTGAGAGGACAGTGACTCCTGGAGGAAAAAAATTTATTTAGGTTTTGTGTGTGTGTGTGTATTTATGGAAGCAATGTTCAGAATATTCAGAAATGGGAAAAAAACACAAATGATAAGGTTATTTCTAGGAATTAAATGTCATAATTTCTGTAATTATCTTACTACTACTTTAGTAAAAAAAAAAAAACACAAAACCCAATGAAACATATTAATGTTGCTAGCTCTAAGTGAGATGTTTCATTATTAACAAAAAAATGATAAATGCTTCAAACAAATAGTATGACTGAACAAAAGATAGATTTTCAAGAACATAAATAACTCTGTATACCTTGAGTATTAAGATAAATCAGAGGGATGGTGACCTGGGTGCAACTGAGTGGTGTCCTGACAATGATCTTCCAGTTTAGATCAGCCCTGACCACAGATGATCCTTCACTTGGCTCAAGTTTGAAATAAGCCCAATCTATCCTTGCCAGTAAAATTCAGAAATTTAGTTCAACCTTGAAGGCCAGAAGGAACGTTCACTGGCTTATGGAGAAAGTTGATTTGTCCTCTTGGAAAGCTAGCCCTCTAAAGAATAAAGTGCCATGCCTGCTTAACCTTGAAAAAGGGCAAGCTGCCGGTGGTGGAGCCCAGGCTTCCAAAGAAGAACCAGATGTCAGAGTGGGAATGATCAAGAAGACATACTGATGGTATCTAGTGCTGGTGAGAGTTTGGGGAACTTGGGATGGAAGTGTAAATTGGTGCAAACTTGGTGGAGGAAGGAACCTTCCCGGAGAAAAATTTGGCAACATGTAGAAAAGGCTTTTTAAAAAGTCTTTGCTGGGGCACCTGGGTGGCTCAGTTGTTAAGCATCTGCCTTCGGCTCAGGTCATGATCCCAGGGTCCTGGGATTGAGCCCCGCATCGGGCTCCCTGCTCCACAAGAAGCCTGCTTCTCCCTCTCCCACTCCCCCTGCTGTGTTCCCTCTCTCACTGTGTCTCTCTCTGTCAAATAAATAAATAAAATCTTAAAAAAACAAAAAAGTCTTTGCTGGAGGGGAGGGGGTGGATGGATGGGGTAACTGGGTGATGGACATTGGGGAGGGTATGTGTTGTAATAAACACTGGGTGTTATATAAGACTGATGAATCACAGACCTGTACCCCTGAAACAAATAATACATTATATGTTAACTAATTGAATTTAAATTAAAAAATAAAAAAATAAAAATAAAAGTCTTTGACTTAGAAGTCCCACCCCTAGAAATTTGCCCTAAGGAAATAGTGGGATAAATGTGTTAACATAAACAAACAGGAGGATGTTAATTACCAGAGAGTTTACCGTACTGATAAATTTGAAATGACCTGAACATTTATCAATAGGAATTTTGTTAAATGATTATGGCATATCTACACAATGAGAAATATGACACCATGAATTAGAATGATATGGCTCTATATTTGTAGACATGGAAAAAGAGATGTTTATAGACTAGTAAGTGGAAAAAGACTTTGTGATCTCTGATTCTACAGAGGAGGGGGACGTGTGTGCATGCGCGCATGTGTGCACGTGTGCATGTGTAAGCATGCACACAGAACAAATCTGAACAGCACAATTTTTATAGAAATTATTTTTGAGTAGTGTCAGCTTAATTTTAGTCTTTATATTTCTCTGTACTTTCTGAATTTTCAGGAAGGAGTATGCATTATTATTTCCTTAATTAGAAAAAAATTCACATAAACAAAAATTCTCCAAGAACTAGCGAGTGAGAGCTGGTCATCTTCTTCCTTTAGTTTTAACCCTCTAGTTAAATCTGATACCTCTTTCTTTCTTTTTCTTTCTTTCTTTCTTTTCTTTCTTTCTTCTTTCTTTCTTTCTTTCTTTCTTTCTTTCTTTCTTTCTTTCTTTCTTTCTTTCTTTCTTTCTTTCTTTCTTTCCTTTCTTTCTTTCTTTCT
>NW_027397076.1:34877366-34882491 GCF_003265705.2 Callorhinus ursinus
TTTCTTTCTTTCTTTCTTTCTTTCTTTCTTTCTTTCTTTCTTTTTATACCACTTTTTTCTTCATGACATCTGCTGTGATGGGTCTTCTACCATAGGCTTCTCAGAGGTTGAGGTGTTCAGGTTATTTCCATTTTTTTTTTTGAAGCTCTTAGCATACATGTATGTGTTTTTAAAGGAGAAATAACTAAAGAGGGCTCCAAAATTTGTAGTCTATTAGAACTATTTTCATGTAACAAATTACTGCTTTTATCATCAAGAAAAACATTGTATATAATCGTATATAACAAATAGGATTCGTGGGGAAAGTCTACTTGCACTGCATATAGACCATCCCATAGCACAGAGTACAGTATGGTGGTAGAGTGCAGGCCTATAGTTGGCTTTAAAGTGGTATTGTGAAGTCCCTCCTCTTCCAATTCTATCTGGCTGTATACATCTTTGGAGATAATATCAGAAATCAAAATATCCAAAATCAAAATTTGAGGCCCTTTGGGAATGTGTGCCTGGAGTCAAGGGGCTCTGTCTCTGTCCCAAGCTAGACTAGCTCAGTACAACGGTGTACTCCATTCTACCCAGCCCACATTTCCCTCAGTCTGGCTTTTCCAGGCTGTATTCTGAGTCTCTGGGCTTAGAGCTCCCAAAATAGAGTCTAGGTGCTCCTCAGGCTTTTCTTTTCTTTTTCTTTTTTTTTTTTTTTAAGATTTTATTTATTTATTTGAGAAAGAGAATGAGAGAGAGAGAGCACATGAGAGGGGGCAGGGTCAGAGGGAGAAGCAGACTCCCTGCTGAGCAGGGAGCCCGATGCAGCACTCGATCCTGGGACTCCAGGATCATGACCTGAGCCGAAGGCAGGCGCTTAACCAACTGAGCCACTCAGGTGCCCATCCTCAGGCTATTTCAACCCAATAGCTTTTATACTGGAGAGTCTGGCCCTCTGAGAAGTCTGGCTGCCTGGTGCAGTACGGGGAGGGCCCGAAAGCACACCACCATGCTGTGGCTTCTCTGTGGCCTGGAGAACCAAAGTTCTGGAAATAGTGATTCAGCGGCTGTGGCAGGACAACAATGTCCATGATGGAGAACTACAGTGCTAGGGCTGGATGAAGGAACATTAGACACCTGTGTCCAGGAAACTCCAGATACAGCCCAAGAACCATAGCTGCAGTAATGTGACATCAAGATCCAGACTACAAGTGGGAGTCACGTCAACATCTGTCTATGATGGGGAGACTGGGCCCTGCCCAGATGCCACATCTGAATGAGTGAGCAGGCTAGGCTTCCGCATCTTCAGCAAGACAGAGATGGCTCATTCACACAGTGACTTCCTGGAGCAGAACCAACTGAGCCAGCTGCCGTGATGCTTCTTGTGCCAAATTCCTCCGTAAGCAGCACAGAAGTGTTCACTGGGAACTCAGAGTCCTCAAGCGGCTTCCACGGTGAAAACTGAGCAAAGGGGACCGTCACGGAAGAAGAAACAAATTTAAAACACATCAAAGTATCTCTGCAAGCTGTACGACCTACAGGTGGCATCAGGAATGGACATAACAGACAGACAAGTCTGGCAAGCAGTGCCACAGAGCAGATGCTCTGAAAAACATTTTGTTTTAAAGATTTTATTTATTCATTTGTGAGAGAGGGAGAGAGAGAGAGAGCACAGCAGGGGGAGCGGCAGGCAGAGGGAGAAGCAGGCTCTCTGCAGAGCAGGGAGCCCGACGTGGGCCTCGATCCCAGGACCCTGAGATCATGACGTGAGCTGAAGGCAGACGCTTAACCAACTGAGCCACCCAGGCGCCCCTGAAAAACATTTTTTGTTTGCTTTTGAATCTTCTATTCAGTGACATCAATAGTCCATGCAAGCCCTCTCCCTTATTTGACTTATAAATTAATTTATGTAATAAGCTACATTGTTACACAAATTAATTTCCATTTATCCTCACACCCCCCCATGCTGCTTTCATTATAGGCAATCATTTTAATGTATTTAGTGTGGATGTTTTAATTGCAAGCATTTTTGCAAAACATGCAATGTTTTCTGTTCATGGATTTTTAACTTACATAAATGGTTATGTTAAGCATCTCATTCTGTTTTCCGGCTTCTCCACTAGACATGAGTGTGGCTGTGTGTTGCTAGGTTTCATATTGCTGTATGGATATCTAATTCATTGTTCCTGACTACTGCCTAAGATGCCAATCCTGTGCCTCCACAACATGTTACCCATTTGCTTTCCAGTGATGGACAGACACCCACAAATAATGTTGCAGTTAACATCATTGCATATGTCTTCCCACAGACCTGTGTGAGAGTATCCCTGGGACATATACCCAGGAACTATGTTGTTGGAACATGAGATGTGTGTATACTTAATTTGACTAAATTCTGCAAGATTCCTTGCCAGAATGGTTGTACCAATCTATATGTGCATTAGCATTGTGTGAAAACTCCTGTCTCCACATCCCCAGGGGAGAGATTATTTTCAAGAAGTAGATCACAATATGGAGCCCTTCCCTTTTAGACTATGGACCTTTTCTGTCTTTCTCCCAGGCTGGATGTCTGAGCTCACAGCACCCTAGGAGCTCCTGGGAATTGGTACTGAGAATGCCCATTGCTAGTGCTTCCTGGAAAAAAGATGAATTAATGTGCCTATTGCAAGCCAGTCATTCAGCAAATATTTATTGAGTGCCTACTATGTGCAAAGCTCCATAACTAATGGAGAAAATCTCGTGTGGTCTGTATCTTTTTTGTATTTAGAAATTAATGGGGAAGAATGGATTGATTTAAATTCTTTTTTTTAAGATTTTATTTGTTAATTATTTGTTGGGGGGTGGGCACAAGCAGGGGGAGCGGCAGCAGAGGGAGAAGTAGGCTCCCGCCTTGCAAGGAGTCCGATGGGGGACTCGATCCCAGGATCCCGGGGAACATGAATGGTATTGATTTAAATTCTTCCAAATAAATAACCATAAGCACACAAGGTTATAAACGTGAATTTCAGGATGCTGTGGGGAACCTTACCTAAACAAGAATGAAAGCATCACAGGGACTGGGAGTTTCCATACTGTACTCCGAAGAGTGCCTGACATCAGGCGCTTGGCTCTTGTAAATATTTGCTGAATGAATGACTAAGTGAAAGAGGATCAGTGTTTAGGGCGGGCCTCCCTAAGAACATGGTGCTCAAACTAAGCCTTGGAAGATGAGCAGGGGTTAGTCAGGACGACGTGATGGTGGTAGTGCCGCTGGTGGGGGTACCAGTAGCTCCCCTGGGTAAGGAGTTGGAGATGGGTGCATAATGTCAGCAACACCTAAACCTGTCTGTGCAAATACCCTCACCCGACGCCACAGGCAAGGTGCCCTGGAATGCCGATCCCTCTTCTCAATAAAGCTGTTGGGACTGAGTTCAGACCTGTGAGGCAGAGCCATAAACAGTAATGGGAAATCCTATAGCCACGAGCAGAAGACAATGTTTCTATAGCATGAATTGGGGAAAAAATGTGTTTTTTTGCAGTATAGGGAAAAGAGAACAAGTTTAAAATCAGACCACTGAATTTGAATCATCCTGCCCTATCTCTTAGCAGCTAAGTAAACATATACAAGTGACCTAACTTCCTTGAGCTTCCTCATGAGCAAAAACTAGGAAGGATGATACCAACTTTATAGGGGTTTTGAGAAAATTAACTGAGATATGTTATATCTCTAAGACACTATATAATAAGATTTATTTTAATGATAGTAGCTAGTGTTGAACACTTATTTGCTAAGCACTTTATTTAAATTTTTGCTTCTATTCCTAGTACCTGTTTTGTAGGGTTCTGTGCACACATAAACACTTAGCGCCTGGTACAAAAAGCCCTCAAAAAAAAGTTAGCTATTATCTAACATAAATAATATAAATATTCCTATCTTACAGATGAAAAAATCGGGGCTTAGAGAGTTAAATAACTTATCTGAATTCACATATCTAATAAGTGGCAGAAACGAGATCAAACGATCTCAGCCTCTGTGCTTTGTACCTGGCACCCAGCCATCCTCCAAATACGTGTTAGCCTCTCTTCCCAGCCATCTCCTGGCCTCCTGTTTTCCTCTCTTGAGGGGTAGTTAGCAATGAGGAACCCCATAAAGGCCTTCAAGTGTGGACAGAACTATTAGTACAGGTCATCTAAGTGTTCCTCTGTATGCACATACACAGAACTTATAGGTATTTCTGTCGAATGTGGAAGGCAGGCCATAAATATTGTAACTGGTCCTAAACAGACACAACAGAATGTGCTAGCTTACTCCTGGGCACTCTGAACCTTCAGGACAAATATCAGTGGATTTTGTAAGCCTTGTTTAACACTGGAGGTAATTTAAATTAGGAGGTACTGAGTCACTTCTTCATTTTCCCTTGAAGAAATTGGAGCATTCTATTATGGTGCCTGATAATTACTACCTATTTCATTTCTGAAGGAATCCAAAATTGGGCAGAATCTAGGTCGCAGAATTCCAGATAGTCACTTGAATTTTCTTTTAAACAAAATAAACCCAAGGCATGAAGAAGCTCAAATATTCCAAAGAGAGGATAAATCATTTGAAAGAGACATATGGGAGCCTGAAGCATTCTTTTCTCTCTCTCTCTCTCTGTGTAATTTATTTTCCAAGGAAGATTTCATTCAGTTGGAGAAATCTGTTTCCTGAGAGAGTCCAGGAATTCTCCTGGGGTCTCCTGAGGCTCTCGTTGAAGGTACAGTGATTAACTCAGTCCAGATGAAGAACCAAATGTTTTCTATTCATTCTTCCCAGGCTCCCTTCTCTTTCTCTCCCCTTCCCCTAGCTCTTTGAGTTTTTAACCCCGTGATCTCTTCCTAGCACATGCATCTTCAGAGAGTGTACTAACCAGAGAAGGAAATGATTTATTTTACAAGATGGTCTAGATATCTTGGGCTTTCAGCCAGGCACGAAAAGGACTTCTGACAGCGTGGAAACATGCAGACCCAGGGAAGAAAATCCTCATACACAGTATGGAGTGATTCCCGACCAGATCTGTGGAGACTTCACCCATGTTCTCAGAAAGGGGCTCAGACTTCTGTTGGAGGAAAATTGCTGAAATCACACACACACACACACACACACACACACACACACACACACACACAC
>NW_027397076.1:34882501-34882904 GCF_003265705.2 Callorhinus ursinus
CACACACACACACACACACACACACACACACACACACACACACACACGGGGTAGCAGAAAGGAAGATGGAGGGGAAAAATGGGGATGATTTAGATCAGGTGCAGTTCATATTCATGGTATACTAGGCAGAACTTGAGGGAATAGCATGATGAATGAAAATCTAAAATAAAATTTTTAAACCTTGAAAAAAATACAGAATCTATTTTTCAGGATGAGTATAAAAACTATAGAAATTGTGTTTTATCATATTATATTTCCAACTGGAGATGATTACATAGAACAACTTGTGAAATGAATCCTTTCCATCTCTGGTTAGGATACTCCTTTTTCTCCCGAATTGGAACTCCACAATGAGATGTGTGTGTGTGTGTGTGTGTGTGTGTGTGTGTGTGTGTGTGTGTGT
>NW_027397076.1:34882914-34891324 GCF_003265705.2 Callorhinus ursinus
GTGTGTGTGTGTGTGTGTGTGTGTGTGTGTGTGTGTGTGTGTGTGTGGTGTGTGTGGTGTGTGTGTTGAATTACTATCTACATAAATGGATACTACATGTCATATTGATTTTCTGGTAATTCAACACTAATTCCAGGCAAAGCATCCTGGGAAATTCCAGACTTATGAATGCTTTTCTGGAAGGTCACAATCAAGTTGTGTAGAAATCCCACTGTATTTCAAACAATTCCTGGATTCTTTTTTTAAAAGTAGGAAACAGAACTCCTGCATTGGTTTTTCTCCTCTTTAAGCAAATGCCTTTCATTAAATTGCTAGTATTTTAAGAATTTGACCTAATCCTCAAAATACTTCAGTAGGGAATGTGTCAAGTGTTACCACTACAATTCTCCAGAGGTTAAAGAGAATGCACTTAACAGGCCAGTGGTACAAGTGAACATAAATGCCAAATTTCATGACTCATAGGATAGTGAAAAGTCCATGACACATGATCATTTCCTTGCCTCTAGAAATCAGAAATAAACTGTGCTTCATTTAACTTTAAAACCCAAGTTTTCTTTAATGAAAATAAAAGGAAGCTGTTCTGTTAGATTCTTTTTCACGAAGCACCAAATCATTCAGTCAATTTAGTGAAGAAAAAAGGGAGACAATCTAATTCAGCTGGCATTAAATAAGGAAAAAATAACCCAAAGTTGGGTCATTTAGCTGCAAAGAGATAGATGCTTCCTCCACCTGAATAGTCTCCTTTTCCCTGGTGTCATTTCTCCAATTTCATGCACTTTATTTCAGGTCATTTGAGCTCAAGCCAATGGGTAACACTACTATCACTCCTACTACTAGAAAACAGGAATAATGAACATGAGCACGTGCCCCTCTAGGCTCTTTGCCTATAGAAATGGATACTATCATCATTCCCATTCTAGAGATGAGGAAACTGGCTTAAAGAGTGTTGAGTAAATTGCCCAATGTATTGAGTATTGAGTAAATTGCACACCAGTGAAAATGGAAGAGCAGGGTCCAAACCGAGGGCTTTGCAAAGTTGAAATCATCACGAGAGACTCAGAAGTTGACCATTTGCTAATCTTCCCTATAATTAAACGGTTCACTGAGGTGTGACCCCTCCCGCGCTCATCTGCATTTCAGTAAGGACTTGATTAAAATGGAAACTCTATCAGGGTAGGGATTTAGTCTATTTTTAATCCCTGGTGTTTAGCAGGTGGGGTAGATGATCCATGATCAAAGTTGGCTTCGTGGGCAGTGGCACGGGGCCCCCACTCAGAAGGACTCCACACTTGGTGTTAATGCTCTGTAGTCACCATCTTGAAATTCTTGGTGATCCTATCTTTGAATTTGTGTTTTGTAGATGAAGTCTGATGGGACAGTGGAGCATGGGCAGGACACTTTGAGCCTCTGCTCACATGTGGTCCCACTTCCCACCACCTCTGCACCTCCTGCCTCTCTGGGTTCTTGGCTGCCCACTCCCCACCTGTAGTGGTCTGGGTAGCAAGTAAGGTAGGTGGTCTGGGTAGGGGGATTGTGACTCTGGCTGGGGTCTGGGCATGGATGCCAAAAGGTTGAAGAGGGGTGCCTGTGCCCTGCAGCATCTCCCTGAAGGGCATGGCAGCAGCTGTCCCACCTTGGACGGGTAGCTCCACAAGTACATTTAGTGGGTGACTCCACCGTGGCAAGCCTTTCATGCACACCTGATGTAGGAGCCAAGTGCATCCTGGTGCGAAGGCTGAAGTGCCTTTGGAGGACTTGCCGGTCCCCAACATATCAGGGGCAGTGCTACACAGTGAGTCCGGAATGGGGCCCAAGGTGCCTACAGAGATTACATTTCCCCAGGCACATCCCTGTACCCAAGGGAGCATGACATTAAATAGCAAAATTAAATTAAATCAGATAGTTTAAATGCAATTAACAATATTAAATACACATTGAATAAAACACCATGACAGATCAAGAGAGAAACCACAAAAGAAAAAGGTTAATATTTTGGTATCATTTTTAAACAATTATTTTATTTTTAAAGATTTATTTATATTAGAGAGAGAGTGTGTGTGAGAGAAGGGGCAGAGGAAGAGGGAGAGAGAGAGAGAGAAGCAAACTCCCTGCTGAGCATGGACCCTGAAGCAGGGCTCCACTAGGGGCTCCATTTCGAGACCCTGAGACCATGACCTGAGCTGAAATCAAGAGTCGGAGGCTTAACTGACTGAGCCACCCAGGCGCCCCTGGTATTTTAGTATCTTTAATCATATTTTCCCCTGCTTTTTGAATGGAATCCATACATTTTCATTTTGCAAAGGGCCTCACAAATTATGTAGCCGATCCTGTCAATAATTATGTATTAAGTTAATAGTTTGGACTCTTGGAAATCAAAACTTTTAGGTCTCGAAGGAATAAAGCATGAAGATCCAGAAACAGCATCTTGGACTGGAAGGTTTTCCTTCAGACGATATTCCCCAGGAACAACAGATGTGAAGTATACACCCAAGAACTTCTTGACAATCAGAGCTAGAATGGGCCATCTACAGACATCTAAGTGAAATCTCTCACATGATAACTGTGGCTTCCATAGGCAAATTGACCAGTAGACATTTATTATTTAGCCAATAAGGTCTTTAGGAGTCAATATGATTGCTTTTTGGCATGTCATTTTCTAGCTTGGACCCATTTCCTGTGTTGCCCTATTATCTCACATTTGGCAGCTTCACATATATTCTCACACTCGTGCGTATGAAGCCTGGCCCCCAGAACATTTGTGTGTTTTATTCCTGTTTCCAGTATCACATTTAGAAGGATCCATCATGCTTTCTTTTAGGGCTGTAATTCTATGAATCTGATACCAAAGAGAGCTCCCAAACCCCATGAGGTATCCGAGGGAAGTATTTGTTATGGGGTATGATATTTTTACATTCCCCTCTTCGCTACTGGACTATGGACTTTATTTAAGGACACATGTATTAGTCATGGTAGTTTAACTCCTGAAACAAATAAGCCTCAACCCTCACAGTGACTTAAAATAATAAGGGTAGGTTTGTTGCCCTCATGTCTGGTCCAATGGGAGTTAGTTGGGGATGATTTACTTCACACAGTCATTCAGGGTCCCAAGTTCTTCCATTCTGTGATTTCTTCAGCCTCTATGTCCTCTGAATCTTCTACTGGTTCATTAGCATTTGGCTGACAGATGAGGAAAAATAGAGCCCATTAGGGAATTGTGAGAGATTTTTAGGGGTCAGGCCAGGGAGTGATATATATCTCTCACTCCCACCCACATTCTACTGGCCTAGACTGTCACCTGGCCCTACTTAACTTCAGGGAAGGTTGCCAAGCCTTAGGGATTTCCCTTCTAGTGAAGTCCTTTCTGAAATTCAGATAGACATGGGATTTAAATACAGGGAATGGTCAGCTAACGGTCTGTTTTTGAGCCTGTCATCTACATTTGAACCTTGCCCTGCCCTAAGTTTAAATCCCCCTCTGCAATTTTACTAGCTGTATAACCTTAGGCAACTTATTTAATCTTCTCTTAGCCTGTTTTCATCTAGCTGTGCACCTAGAATGAGAAGGAAGTAGATTTCACTGGGATTGTTTTTGTTGTTATGGTAAAGATTCTGTGGTGTTTTCTTTATATATATGATGGCTGGCACTAGGAAGTATTCAAAAAATATTCTCCAAATGAAGAAATAAATGAAGTGGGCTCACTAGTATGGGGCAGACTCTGGGAGCAAAAGGAAAAATCTAATCTGGGCAGATTTAAAGGGAGAGGAGGAGTGTTATTTAGAGAAAAAAAAAAAAGAATTCAAGGGGTTGACTGGAGTTATTGGTTTGTTGTTTGTCCTCTGATCCAGTGACTAAGTAGCTAATGTCATCTTCAAACTCAATCTTCTCTCCCCCATTTACTCTTCTTCTTTTAATGAATTGCTTTTTTCCCTATTAGATTCCTTTCTTCTCATATTTGTCCATTCTCCAAAGACTGTGCCAAAGGTCTTCCAAATTCTGATCCTGCTCTTCCTGTGGTGTCATCAATTGCCTTAAAAATACCCTGCAAGACATTAGTGGCTCAGCAGAGCATAATAAACTTCAGCTTGGCTTTAGGACAAAAGAAATGCCACACAGACATAGACTTCAATGACACATCTTCCATAAAATAAACTGTCCCCTAAGTGGGGAGAATATAAATGTAGCACACATTATCGTAGTAGCAGATCTTCATCTCCATCCACAAACTCGAGTATGCCAGAATCATTCCCTTGGCATTTTCTCATTTCCTTTAAATCAACTTCATTTTTTCCCATCCCACCTGTCTGGTGCAGAGTTTCATTTTAGACATTATTAGAGGCTGAATCTGCCCAGAATCTGGGTTAGAGCCCAGAACCGGGAGAAGGTCCTTTAATCTCTAGTTTGTCCCAGTTCCTCCTGAGTTCTGCATTGCCCAAACCAGAGTCCAGATGTTCTGGCTTCCCTGACAGGCCTGCCCTCAGTGCCTCAGTGGTCCAGGATCCCAGAAGTACCACGTGACCATTCTGTGCGAGGCCTTGCCTATGTGGAGGTATTCAGAGAGTCTAGATTGGAAGTTAATGGTGGAGAAGAATACAATCAATGATTAGTAGTAAGGTTTGGTGTCACTCCCTTGATTACTGCTAATGTCACTGTTACCCAGATTGCTTTTGCAACATGAGTGCAAATGTCAACATAGTGACTATTGATGGGAAGACCTCAGCTGTCTTGCTACGAAGTACTTTTTAGGGAGACAAATTCCATGGCACCTAAGAATCTAAGTTCACACCATGGTAAGGAGTTTGAAAATAAGTTATATATGATGTTAAAGCAAAGAAACCCAAAGCTGAGTAGGATGGCGTAAGCTCAAGCCCAACATATAAGCAACAAACCTAAAGAAACTTTGACCCAACATCCAAACCTGGAGTCAATACCCTCACTTGCTTTTCTGCTCTATTTCATTCATCTGCTATAAGAATTATAATTATGTAGTTATGTGACATTATTGTTTACTAATCTAATTATAGTTGTCAATCTAAACATGAAAGTAGCAGGAATAGTCTCCGTAAGTTCAGACATTACTTTCTTTGCCCACAATATGAACATGGCCATTTCACAAAGAATTAAACTTGAGTTTCTCAAGAATGTTGTATTCCAGTCATTACCAAATATTGTGTAAAAGTCCCACTAAGAAATTAGATTTCGGGGGGCGGAGCAAGATGGCGAAGGAGTAAGAGACCTGGATTTTGTCTGGTCTCAGGAATTCAGCTGAATAGGGGTCAAACCATTCTGAACACCTACGAACTCAACAGGAGATGGAAGAAGAGAGTAGCAACAACTCTCTGAACAGAGAAGCGACCACTTACTGGAAGGTAGGACGTGCGGAGAAGTGAATCCGAGGCGATATTCGGGAGAATGGACGGCGGGGGAGGGGGCCTCCGTCGGCCGCTTCTGGCAAGTGCTAGAGCCGCGGAGCACAAAATCGGAACTTTTAGAAGTTGGCTCGGCGGAGGGACGTCGCTCCAGTGGCTAAGCAGGAGGTGGAAACCTCGTGGGACAGTGTGGTCTCAGGACCCTCGGGTTCACAGGAAGACCGGGGGTGCCTGAGTACAGCAGAGCTCCCAGGTATCGGAGCGGGGAAGCCGGCTGCAGAGACGGAGCCAAGGCGCGGGCTCTCAGCTTGGGGTGGCCATAAACTGTGATCCGCGGCCCAGTCGGGCCACTGCTCCTCCAGCAGGGACCCAACGAGCGGCAGATCCGGGGAGACTCCCCTTCCTCCTCCGGGGAGGAGCGGCGCGGGAGCGCACCGCAGGGATCTGCTGGGTTTGGAGACACCACACGGGGTCAGGGGCCAGAGATAGAAATGCTCGGTCACAGGCCGGGTGAGCACAGAGTGCAGCTGGAGACCGGGGAGACAGGAGTGACTGCTTTTCTCTGGAGGCGCACTGAGGAGCGGGGCCCCGAGTTCTCGGCTCCTCCGGGCGGAGATTGGGAGGCCACCATTTTCACCCTGGTCCTCCAAAGCTGTACTGAGAGCTTGCAGGGAACAAAAGCTCCCGAGAGCAAACCCGAGCAGCTTGCTTAGCCCGGACCAGCAAGGGTGGGGCAATTCCACCCCCGGCAAAGACATTTGGGAACTACGGCAACAGGCCCCTCCCCCAGAAGATCAGCACGAACAGCCAGCTAAGACCAAGTTTACCGATCAAGGAGAACGGGAGAACTCCAGCGCTAGGGGAATACTGCACATAGAATTCATGGCTTTTTTACCATGATTCATTAGTTTTTCAAAGTTAATTTTTTAACTGCTTTTTTTAAAATTTTTCCTTTTCCCTTTTTCAACCAACATCTTATCAATCCATTTTTGAAAAAAAATTTTTTTATTTTTCATTTTTAGAGTCATATTCTATTCCTTCATAGTAGATACCCTTATTTTTGGCATATATATATATAAGTTGTTCTCTCTTTAAAATTTTGAGATACAGTTTCTTCTAACAGATCAAAATATACCCTAAATCACTAGTGTATGGCTTTGTTCTAGTCTCCTGCCTGATCACATTCTCTCCCTTTTTTTTTTAAATCTTCTTTCTTCTTTCAAACAACTTCTTGTCAATTCCTTTTATAAAATCTTTTATAATTTTCATCTTTACAGTCATCTTCCATCCCTTCATTGTATCAACCCTTATTTTGTACATATATGTCTTTCTTTCTTTAAAATTTTAGGAGGCACTTTCTTCTAACAGACCAAAATACACCCAAAATCTAGTGTGTGGCACTGTTCTATGCACTAGCCTGATCATATCTGATCATATTCTGTTTTTTTTTTGTTTTGTTCTGTTTTTGTTTGTTTTTATCTTTTTCTTTTTCTTTTTTTTCTCTTTCTTTTTTCTTTCTTTCCCTTTCTTTTTCCCTGGTTTCAGGTCTTTTCTGATTTGTTTAGAGTATATTTGCTGGGGACGTTGCTAACCTGTTAGCATTTTGTTCTCTCATTCGTCTATTCTCCTCTGGACAAAATGACGAGACGAAAAAAAATCACCTCAGCAAAAAGAACAAGAGGTAGTACCATCTGCCAGGGATCTACTCAAAACGGACATTAGTATGATGTCGGACCCAGAGTTCAGAATCATGATTTTAAAGATACTAGCTGGGCTTGAAAAAAGCATGGAGTTATTAGAGAAACCCTTCCTGGAGAAATAAAAGAACTAAAATCTAACCAAATCAAAATCAAAAAGGCTATTAATGAAGTGCAATAAAAAATGGGGGCACTAACTGCTAGGATAAATGAGGCAGAAGAGAGAATCAGCAAGATAGAAGGCCAAATGATGGAAAATAAAGAAGCAGAGAAAAAGAGAGATAAACAACTACTGGATCACGAGGGCAGAATTCGAGAGATAAGCGATATGATAAGAAAAAACAACATTAGAATAATTGGGATCCCAGAAGTAGAAGAAAGAGAGAGAGGGGCAGAAGGTATATTGGAGCAAATTATAGCAGAGAACTTCCCTAATGTGGGGAAGGAAACAGGCATCAAAATCCAGGAGGCACAGAGAACCCCTCTCAAAATCAATAAAAATAGGTCAACACCCTGACATCTAATAGTAAAACTTACGAGTCTCAAAGACAAAGAGAAAATCTTCAAAGCAGCTCAGGAGAAGAGATATGTAACCCACAATGGTAGAAACATTAGATTGGCAACAGACCTATCCACAGAGACCTGGCAGGCCAGAAAGGACTGGCATGATATCTTCAGAGCACTAAACGAGAAAAATGTGCAGCCAAGAATACTATATCCAGCTAGGCTGTCATTGAAAATTGAAGGAGAGATAAAAATCTTCCAGGACAAAAAAAACTAAAGGAATTTGCAAACACGAAACCAGCCCTACAAGAAATATTGAAAGGGGTCCTCTAAGCAAAGAGAGAGCCTAAAAGCAGCATAGACCAGAAAGGAACACAGACAATATACAGTAACAGTCACCTTACAGGCACTAAATGGCACTAAATTCATATCTTTCCATAGTTACCCTGAATGGAAATGGGCTCAATGCCCCAATCAAAAGACACAGGCTAACAGAATGGATTAAAAACAAGACCATCAATATGCTGTCTGCAAGAGACTCATTTTAGACCCAAAGACACCCCCAGATTGAAAGTGAGGGGGTGGAAAACAATTTACCATGCTAATGGACACCAAAAGAAAGCTGGGGTGGCAATCCTTTTATCAGACAAATTAGATTTTAAAACAAAGACTATAATAAGAGATGAGGAAAGACACTATATCCTCCTTAAAGGGTCTATCCAACAAGAAGATCTAACAATTGTAAATATCTATGCCCCTAACATTGGAGCAGGCAATTATATAAGGCAATTAATAACAAAAGCAAAGAAACACATTGACAACAATACAATAATAGTGGGGGAC